>NC_056728.1:270198262-270263262 GCF_019279795.1 Protopterus annectens
AGGGCATAATGCAAAAAATGTGATTTAAAGTACAAAAATGTGCCAATACTGGTCATTCATGGCTAGAATGTGAAATGAATGTGCAAGAAAATGAAAATAAAGTTATACAGGAGAAAGAGATAAAAAATGTGTAACACAAGAAAATGTACAAAAAGATGTGACTAATAAAGAGCTTATACATGAAGTTAAAGAAAGTAACAAGGAAAAAAGAAACAGAAGATACAAGTGAGGAAGAAGCTGATTGGCACACAGTAAGAAATAAAAGGAATTCAACAGGGAAAAGAGTTAAAGAAAGAAAAATAAAATTCAAAAATATAATGCTTAGAGAAAATAAGAAATGAAAGAGGTAAAGCATTTTATTATACTAACTGTTCTTAAAAGCTGAAATAGCTTTAAATCTGAACAGTATGAAAAATATTAAGAGGAGAATATGCATATTACAATGGTGTGCTACAGTAGATGCACATATTATTGTTTCAGAAGATATCAGATTATTAACGGAGGAAGAAAGAACACAAACTGAAAAACTTTGGAATGGTGTTGTAGTTTGGAACATAGGGAAAGAAACATGCTCAGGCATATGTATATTATGTCAAGAAAGCATTAAAATATTAGATGTAACCATAGTGGAACTAGGACAAATTATGGTAATAGACTTGAGGTGGAAAAATATGTGTATGGAATTATAGCTTTATATCCATATGTAACAAAAAAAGAGAGAGAAAGGATGTTTAAAAATATTTTTGAATATATTTGTGTAAATATGGACATTATGGAGGTGGCTGATTTTAATTGTAATTTAAGAAAAAATAAGAGCAATTAATATGCTAAAATGGATAAGGAAATTATGAGAATTGGAAAGTTAAGTGTATGGGAGAATAACTACTGGACCTACAAAAAGAATGAAATTAGGACAGAAATTTATTATTTTTAATTTCTGAGTTTAAAAGTTAAAAAAAGGAATTAAGTATGCTGGATTTTCAGATCATGTGGCTATATGGGTTAAAGTACAGGGAATTGAGGAATATATAAGACTAGGAAAAAAAATAAAGAGAAATAAAGAAAAGGAATTAGATTTAGAAGAGAAAAAATAATTTATGGAAATATGGAAAAACATGTGAATATGAGAGAATTTTATGAGAATTGGACTCTTTGGTGGCTTAATTTTAAAGAGAAATATAAAAAAGTGTTTTAGAATGCATAAGGAAGAAAAGAAGAAAAGAAAAAAGAGATACAAGATATTAAGTCAAGAAACATTTAGAGACTTAGTAGAGAAGAAAAATTCCTTTTATGAAAAAGAAAGAAATATATAAAATGAATCAAATTAAAATTAACAACTTATTATACAAATATTGTTTACAAGGAAAGAAAGAATATGTAGCACCATATTTGAGTAACATGATAAAAGAAGAAAAAATAATAAAGAGAATTAAAAAATAAGAAAGGTAAGCAAATAAGTCAGTAAGAAGGAATATTCAAAATAATTAAATAATATGTACTGGAATTATTTGGTAAAATAGAAAAAAACATAGAACAATTTTATAAAGGTGAAAAATTAAATAATGAAGATAATGAGTATTTAGAACAAAAAAATCTATGAAGAATTGAATAAAATTCTAAAAGAGGTTAACATGAATTCTGCAACTGGATTGGATGGAATTAAATATGGTATGTATAAAGAAATGAAAGAGTGGCATAAAATAATTTTTATAGAAGTTATGAATGAATGGCTAGAAACTGGAATTAAAGAGAAAGATATATGTACAGGAATTATAAAATGTATATTTAAAAAAGGAAATAAAGAGGAGATAAAAATGGAGAACTATAGCACTGAATAATACAGATTATACAGTTTTTTATGAGAATAATAAAAAGGTTATAAAAAATGGATAAAATATATAACCAAAATGTATTTGGAAGAAAAGGAAAAGGAAGTAAGAGAAATAGTTGATGATATCATAAATAAAAATGTAGAAGCGAAGGTTATGATAGGGGATATAAGTAAAGCCTGTGATAATATTTAGTATAAATCATTATGGGAAATTTTGCAGGCATATAATGTAAGCAAAACTATTACAAGTAATAAAATGTGTTTATGAAAGGAACTATGTGAAACTAAATGTAAATGTCTGGATTAGGGAAGAAATAAAAATAGAATGTGGAATAAAGCAGTGCACCCCAGCTAGCAGTGTAATTTTCTCATTAGTTATGAATGTAATACTGAAAGAAATTAATAAAATGTTAAGTACTGGTGGATACAAATGATGAAGGAAATACAACTGGCAATAATGTATAATTATGCAGATGATATTGTATTAATTGTTAAAAATAAAGTATGGGTGGAAAAAGTAAATGAAAAATTAAGTATAAATTTAAAAATTGTTTAAGTATAAATAAAGAGAAAGGTAAAGGATATGGTTTTGAAGATGTGATAGGAGATATTGAGTTCAATGAAAAATATATAGATATATTGGGAATAATATTTGGAAGGAATGAATACAGACAACAACAATGGGCTAATGTACTCGAAGTAAAGGGTATGACTAATTTTTCAAAATCATACAGATTTTCATATAGAAAAAAAACAAACTTATTGAACACCATGGTAATAAGAAAAATTGCTTATGTTGTTAATGTCTATATGATTCCTGTTAAGTATGTAAAGGAGCTAATGATGATTATATTTTCTTTTAAATGGACTCCAGACTGAATCTAGTCAAGAGAGGGATTCTATATATGAAAGAAGATCAAGGAGGCTTGGGTTTAATAAACCCAATAGTACATGCAGCAGCTTTAATTTTATATAAGTTTTTAAAAGGAATGATAAAGGAAAATAAAAACTTGATAGAAATGATACAATATTATAAATACAAATAATGGTGGAAAGGAATGGAAGTTAAAAAAAAAGAAGTAAAAGCATCATGAATGAAAAAATGAAAGAGTAATACAACAAAATTGTGTTATGGAAAATAAAAAAGAACATATGTGAGAAAAATAGAAAGGAATGATGCTTAAGTATTATGAAAGTATTTTATTGTATTGATCCATGGAAAGATTTAGAAATAGATAATAAAAAGCCATGATGATGAGATATAATATCTATAAAAAAGATTAAAGAATGTAATGATTTTTTATGCCAGTTAAGGCAAATATGCCATACAAAAAAGCAATTTAGAATATGTAATAAATGTGGAAAGTTTGAGACTACTGAGCATGTGCTTTTGAAATGTGAAAGAGTTAATAATTTGTGGAAAAAATATGTAAACATAATACGGTGAAAAGTTTGTTAAAATTTGAGCAAATAAATATAGATATAATATAATTTGGTAATTATGGTGCACAAAAACAGGAAGAGTAAAGAAAATGGACAGAATACTATTTTATGTTTTATGGGCTATATGGAATGAGAGACTAAATGAAATTAAATACAATGGAAAATGGTCTTTGACAAAGATTTTGGAGAAAATAATATTTTGGTTGTGGATAAAAGAGTGGGGAGGGAATGCTTAAAATGAAGTTTATTATGTATGGAGATTTGTAAATACATGTAAATATATAACTAATATGTAATGTATATATCAATAAAAACCCTACTCTTTCTGATAGGTGCCATGGAATCTTTTACATCTATCTGAGCTACCACCAACTCAAGTAGATGGGACCACGGTTTAAAGTCTCATTCAAGGGACAATACACTCATGAGTGCAGCACCTCCCTTGTGCTGCACTGCAGTATAAGCAATCCATCTACCTGGTATGTAAAAAGAAACCACAGCCTTCTGCACCAAAGGTGAGTGTGCCACCTGTTGTGCCACTGACACTACTAGGTTAATAGAAATCCACTCGGAGTTTTCCAAATAAGCTGCTCGAGCTTGCCACAACCCATTTAAGTGCTGGCTGTTACAAAAGCTTCATTCAGAACTGTGCAGAACATCTCTCAAACAACCATATGGAGAAACAATAGAACATAAAAACAGAGTTAGTAAAAGCAGCAATATGGTGAAAAAATAACTGATGTATCCAATTCAGTAACATTGAAAAACAGTAATGATTAAGTCCAAACAGCACCCAAGTAGAAAAGATACTAAAAGTACCAAAAAAGAAGATTATCATCAATCCAAAGTTCAAAATTTGAACAGTATATTTCTCCAAAGGGCAAAAAATGCCACAGAAATAAAGACATTGCAGTCCAGTTAAAAGTGAAATGTCATTAGACTAAAAGAACATTACCTAAAAATAAAGGCTCCTTATAAAGATAGGCTACCAACATATCCTTGGTAGGTGTATTTAATCACTCCACATATTCAATCATTTTTTTTTCCTTTTGGAGGAGTAAGAAAAGCAACAATAGACCTCTGCTCCTGGCCGCCTCTGTTTTGATATTTAGGCTGAGTAGAGGCATTGGTGGTAGACCCTAATCATTCCTCACTTGATGGAGACCTAATAATATCTTCCCAACACATTGGCAATAAAACGTCATGACTCTGATGCCTTACATGAGGTATAGAATGTGACTTTCATACAATTATGGCATTAACTTCCTTAGATGGCTGAGGAGAAACATCAGTATGCAAATGTGAAGTACAGGATGATGCTATAGTAATAGGAGCTGGAACCTCCAAATTTACACTCAACTCAGCATCTTTACCCATCTTTGGGTAAGAGACTAGTTGTCTAAGGTCTGCTTCCTCCTCTTCCTACCTCCAATTATGATTAACAGGTCAAAATCCATTTGCTACTGACTATTACCACTTGCAAGGATGGAGAAGCTTGGGGCATCTACACTGAAAGAGGTTTCGGCCTGAAACTATTGATGCAAGGTCCAAGTATCAGCCAGGGAGGAGAAGCTCTTTTACTGGACAGAGACAACGCTACTAGTTCAACTATGTAAACAACTCAGAAAACCAACAGTTCCCTCTTGATATCAGCATACGCCATCTGTCACCTTAGTAATGATATAGAGAAATCCTGGCAAACTGTAGTAAAGCACCCCTCCACTTTCACTCCATGCAACATGTACACATTATTTAGGAGTCATTCTTTAGACATAAATGAATGCAATTTACATAAGACTTGACTAGGGCATAAAGGTGTTGGAGACTTTTCGCCTACTCTACAAATTATTTCCACTTCCCACTCTAAGTTATTGGGGGAAGTCAAGGCAGGCAGCAACTTAGTATAAAGAAAAGAGAGGTAAATCATTGTCCATAACTAATTGAGGGCTATCTCTGAGTTCACATTTCCACTGTACTGTTGGTTCTCCAGATCATTTACCCTGACATTTAAGAACTGCAATTCTTGCTGCACTTGCTGAATTGTGTGTTCTTGTTTGAGAATAACTTCTTCCTGTGAATGAACTTTGGTTACTACCTAACTGAGGCCAGATGAGAGATTTTTGATCATGTCCTGATGATCTTTTAGCCAATACTGTTGACCCTCAATTTCCAAAGAGACAGATTCCAACATTGCTAGCATTATATCCTAAATGTCTTTGGTGTCTATCACACACACACACACACACACACACACACACACACACACACACACACACACACACACACACACACACACACACACACACACACACACACGCTCACACATATCCAAAAACTCATATCTAATATCAACGACTTACTATTCTGAGACTGCAAGATTTCCCAATTCCTTTCAGCATCTGCCAAGGCTGCAAAAGGTAAGGGTGTCCTGCTTGCCCAACTAGAATGTGGCCTTCCTCTTTGTTTGTTACTTCCTCCAACAAAAACTCCATCTCAGTACAAACCCTGTCAAACAAAATGTATTCATTCATCTCCAACTCCTCACAACATGAGCAGCACTGCCTCTCTCTTACCAAAGCTCAGTGGCTACCCATTCAAGCAAGGGCCAACATCCTGCTAGGCTTCCTACTTTTAAAATTCCTCCAGCAAGATATGCCATCTTCCCTCACAATGAGAAGTCAGGCAGAGGCAGCGGCCTCTCATTACGGACCCCCTCCCCAACCATATCTTATCTGTGATTCCTCCAAAACTGGCATTGTCCCCACCTGATCTCACAGACATCTCAATGTACTTTACATTCAAACAGTTTGTAACTCAAGAACATGAATACAAATGTATCCCCATGAGGCCTATCACCTTGCAGAGTATCGTCTGTCTGCATTATTTGATCAAATTGACTACTGTTGATGTGTCACTCCAACCTCATCTAAAAACTGGACAAAAGGTTGGTGACAATGATGACTATGACATAACTCTTTTCTTTTTTCTCTCCCTTCTTGCCACTATACATCTCTTTCACCTGATTACTTCCACCTTATGTACAGATGTATGTTACCAGTTGCTAATTTTAATCTCTAACTAGGACTTTCTGCAACTTAATCAAAGGATGTACACAAATTTAGTTTACACATGATTGTGTAATGATGATACTTAATTACTCTTGTTCGATAATAACATTTTTTTGTTACAATTGAAATATAACCTAGGCTGAGCCTGCAAATGGTTATTCTTTGACCAGCTCACTAACCCACTTAACAAAGGAAATAGAATAAATAAGTAAATAAAATTGGAATGATTCAGGTTGGAGCCATCACCTGATTTGCCTTATCCATATTAAAAAGTGAATGACTGTAAGTAAAAAAAAAAAAACGTTAAAAAAAATAAATAAATAAAAAGAGTGGTGAGAGATAAAAATCACTCCTCCATGACTGATAGTCGGCAACATCACCACTAGGGTACACTTTGGCCTGAGAATGCTGAAGCACAACATATTTGTTAAGGAACAAATGGCTGCCACACAAATAGCAACAATCATCTAAATACTGTTTCAGCATAGTACTGCAAGGCTTTGAATATGAAATATTCTATGCCACTGAGTCTTATCATGACTCTAGCCTTGCACTATTCTTCAGGAAGGCCATACCAAGTGACTATCAGAAAAAGCTTTATTGCTTGTTATCAAAACAGTGAAAAGTATTCATTTATTTAATTATTTGCCTTTAATTACTGGGAAAGTCCAACTGAACAACACCTCTTCTTTAGTAGAGACCCAGGGAGAAAAGTTCTACATTGCATGCATTTTTGCAGTCAGCTAGCATGAGCTTATATTAAAATATACTACATACAATTGAGATATATATAACTTAAAAAGTGTTACCATGTTAAATACACTCTGTAATATTTACAGCATGTTAAGGCCGTGCACACCGATAGAACATCTACACCATTTTATAATGTATGTATAAAGTCACATTGTAATTTCAGTATACAGATAGCTGATGAGATGAAGCATATTCAAATTTCACCATTATGATTTTTGGATTTCTGAGTGAGCATTAAGTGTTGTTGAGCAGAGTTCCTTGTGGGGTATGTACCAGTTAAGTAACTGTCTCTGTTGAGGCCATAATGGATGTTGTGTGCAGCCTTAATGTGACTGTAGACTAATGCATTAGGGAGTTCCAGTCATTTAAGGGAATTAAGTTCTGAAGAGTGATGATGTGTTTAATGTGTTTAAAAAAATAAATTCTAAGCTTGCTTCCTGCCTTTTCTGTAAGTTGTCTAGTCCAGATACAGATTTGCTGTATCCAGGACTGTCTGTAAGCTTCGGAGCCCCCAAGCCTTTCTGTGTTGGAGGGAAGCCATCTAGCTTAATTTTGTTTCTTAGAACTAGCCAGTTTTCTAGTTTCAGCACTCAAATCTGTTTCTTTGAGCTCAGCACTTGTTCAGAACTCATTGTAAGCACTAAATAAGCTACAAATTACTGCAGCACTCAACTTTCCTCATTTGTCTAGAGGAAAACAGTTTTTAGTACTTAATAAATAAGCACCTATCCAGGCATGTCTAAAGGTCAGCTCTGGTGTTTTCTCCTGTCTATCTGATGAATCTGGGCATCTTGGGGCAATGCAGCAATTGCCTCATGTACACAGACAACCCTCTCCTCCTACCACCCAACACTACAACCTGTGAGAGATGCACTTATATAGCCAAACTGGAAGCAAAGCTCTCTTCACCCAAGACTGGACTAGACAGTCAAGAGAAGAAGGTAAACACTTGCAATACACCACACTCATCACATAGTCCCTCAAAACCTACACCACCAAAACACACACATAGAAAGACAAAACACACACCTACATTCGCGGAGGCTCTCAAAAATATCTACCCAAGCAACAGGGACCTCCAAAGCAGAAACACAAGCAACTTCCACCCCCCCAACACAACCCAAATGACACATAGCCCACAAACACAGTGTGCCACTCAACCACAGCCCATAAGGCATAACAATGTACCCAACACTCTAGTCATAGGTGACTCTATAGTCAGGCACACTGATATTCCACTCACCAGGCTAAACAAGGAGAAAGTTACTGTTAACTGCCTGTCAGTTGCCAGGATCCGCCACATAATGCATGCACTCAGGTCACTTCACAGCAAGTACAAATATGACTCTGTCATTGTCCATGTTGATGTGAATGACCTGAGACATACCTCCCTGGACTACATGAAAAGAGACATGGAGGAGCTGTCCAATCTTGTAGCCCAGGCAGGTATGACCCTAGCCCTGAGTAGCATCCTGCCATCACCCAAAATGATACCACAGTACAAGGACAAAATGATTGACTTCAACAATTGGCTAAGCATCTGGTGTCATTCTACGGAGATCCAGTATCTGTCTGCCTGGGATGACATGATTGACAAACCACAATGCTTTGCCAGACATGTCCTGCACCTGTCACCCTTGGGATTCCGGGTACTGGCTAAGGCTCTTGCCACCCCTATATTGCCTTTTTTAGGTAAGATTCAAATGACAAATTCACCACCATAAAAGGTACAAGCAAGCAAAATCTGAGGGTAATGCTACTTAATGATAGAAGTATAAACCTCAAAATGCACTCACTCGAGGCACTCCTTAAAATGGAGAACATCGACATCTGTGCAGTGACAGAGACGTGGTTCAAGGCTCCAGAGAGCACCCCTGCATTACCTGGCTATAATTCATACTACACCTTTCGGCCACCTAACCTGGACTGAAGCACTAAAGGTGGAGGCGTGTCCATATTCATTAAGGATATCCACACCTCCAGGCTAGTTGCTCAGCATAATGCATCCAAGATTATCCAAGTGCAACTAACTCTGGGCAAGACCACAATCCAAATTGTAGCTTGCTACAGATCCCCCACCATGCCCCAAGATTCCCACTCCTCATTTCTTGATACACTGGAAAATATAAGGTACAACCTAACACCCTAATAATGGGCAATTTCAACTACCCCACCATTAACTGGGAAAACTACTCATGTACCAACTCTTGTGCTCAACGTTTTCTGGAATTCATAAATTCCAGCGGCTTGGATCAACTTATCCACACCCCCACCAGGGGCAGCAATATCCTAGACCTGGTCATTACCAACATGGGCAAAAGGTGTTCCACAGCAGAGGTCAATTCCTCGTTGGTCAGATCTGACCACAAGCAAATCACCCTAGACATCCACATCCCACCCCACCCCCACCCCCATTAGGGAAACCACCGAAAAAATTTCTCCAAAGCTAACTTCACGCTTCTTAAGACAGAAGTGGCAAACTTCACGACACCCATGCTGACGGACAATAGAAGTACGACTGCTGAATCCTATACAATTGCACTTTATAAGCACTTGCACAAGTGCATGGATCGTGCAATCCCTAACAGAACCAAGATGTTATCCTCCAAAAAAGGAAGCCAATCTAGTGGTCCCCTGCCATAAACAAACTCTACAACAGAAGAAAGAAACTGTTGCAAAAAAGAGTAAAATCCCATGATTGTGGGAACTCCATAGTCAGCCTCAGTAAGAAGCTGAGATCCCTCATAAAATCCTCCAAAGCTAGTTATGAAAACAAAATTGCCACTGATTCTAAAGACAACCACAAAGCTTCTATAGGTATGTCAAGAATCTCAATGGCAACACTCAGATCTGCTCTGAGTTACAGCACAATGGCACTAAATATACAAAACCAACTGATATTGCCAACATCCTGGCAGATAGGTTCAGTGCTAACTTTACCCTTCTCTCATCCCCTAAAGGGCCCATCTCTATACCGGAAGAATGCAAAGTTCCTGTAATCACGGCTGCACAGGTAAAAAACACACTCTTCCCAAGCCAAGAACACAGCATCCATGGGACCTGACAACATCCCAGGCTGCGTTCATAGGTTCATAGATTAGTACTAGGCTAACAGTCCTTGCAAGCCATTTTAAGCCTAGCCAAATATCCCTTGTGAGACTCAGACCCTGCACCTTGTGTTTGTAAGGCAAACACCTTAACCATTAGGCCATCCTCCTAACTTTCTACATGAACTACAGAATGAACTGGCACCCCACCTAAGTACCATGTTCAATCATAGCCTCACCTCAGGCTTTGTGCCCACTGAATGGTGCACAGCAACGGTTATCCCACTTCACAAAGGGGGAGCCACCACGGACTCAGGGAAATACCGCCCCATAAGCCTGACGAGCCTGGTCTGCAAGGCTATGGAACGCATCATCATGGAACTTATAAACAATGACATTGGTAATCTCCAAACTCTGGACCCTACCCAGTTCGGGTTTATAAAAGGCAGATCATGTCTCCTAAACCTGATAGACTTCTTTGAAGCGGTCACCAAAGCCATAGATGAGGGTAAGGTGATTCACACAGCCTATTTAGATCTTGCCATGGCTTTTGACACCATCCCCCACTCTGGAATAATAGATAAACTCACTAAACAAGGTATAAATCCCTATGTCACAAGATGGGTTGCCAACTGGCTCACTGACAGAACCCACACTGTGAAAGTAGCAGACTCTAAATCCAACTTCAGACCAGTGACAAATGGAGTACCACAGGGTTCAGTCCTAGGTCCTCTTCTGTTTGGTATCTATGTCTCTGAAGTACAGGCTAATACTTTGGCTAACAAAGTTCGCAGATGACTGCAAACTAGGAGCCATAATCAAAACTCCTAACGATGTGGACATCCTACAAAAGGGCCTCACTAAGACAGATGCCTGGTGTCAAAGCCATGGCCTCAAGCTCAGTGCCAAAAAGTGCACTGTCATCCCTTTTGGTAAAAACTCTGTACTCATAAACTACCACATAGGTGGTAGTCTACTTAACACCGAAAGTGTGATAAGAGACCTTGGGACACAGGTTGACAGTAGTCTCTCCTTTGATAATCACATCGCCACAGTAGTCAGGAAATCCTTCTATGTGGCACACCTAATCACAAAAGGTTTCTCATCCAGGAAAAAAGAGGTCATTGTTCCCCTCTATTCATCGCTCATTAGACCCATTATAGAAAACAACGCCCCTTTTGGTATGTACCTCACAAGACATCTACAACAACTGGAAAGGCCACAGAAATACCTCACAAAGAGGTTTACCGGCCTCAAACAGATGCCCTACATAGACTGTCTCAAAAAACTCCAGCTTTATTCTGTCACATATCACCTACTCAGAGGCGATCTCTGCCTAACATACAAAGCTATGTCAAACCCAGAGCTGTTGGACATGCTCCACTTAAAGAAATCCCAATCCTCTGAAGTACACGCTCTAGGGACCTAAACCTTGTCACCACAATAAACAGAACATGCTGGAGGGATAGATTTCTATCCCAGAGACTTTTCATACTCTGGAACAAACTACCTATCTATATCAAACAAAGTTCCTCATTTTCTTGATGATTGGATGGGAGATAGGAAATTCACCCCGGGGATCACTTCTGTGGCGCTGCTTGACAGGGGCACAGGAAAATAATTTTCTTGGGTGGCAAAAGCCAGGGTACCATTTGGCTAGGCTTATATAGGCCCTAGGGCCAATAGCCTAGTACCTACATATGAACCTATGAATTGAGCTTTGTGATTTTGTTATACGATTCTCCAGTTTGTCTAGCTATGCAAAGTGTAAGTTACTCAAACTTGATGAGGCATATAGGAGATTAGGGAGTAGACGGATCTGAGATGTAGTCTTACATGTATGTTTTGATAGAAAAGGTCTGACTTTATATTTAAGTTCTAGTTTATGGTTCTTTTTTGAAGTGCATATTGGATGTCCTGATTGAATCGTAATCTGTGGTCCGTTACTATTCCAGCAGTATTGTATTTAGCACTAGCTTAATTCTGTTATCATTGACTAATAATATTATAAGTCTTAAAGCTTTAATTACTGGAATGGAGGTAAAATTACCATTAGTTTAGTTTTATTTGATTGTCAGAGAAGTTTAGATTGTTCTAGCCACTTTTCATTTTTTAAAGGAACGCTACAGCTCATCTTGGAACAGAGTTCTTCAGTTTGTCCTATAACTCTTCTGATAAAAAAGAGCTCCCACTCTTTTAAAAAATGTGAGTAGCCTAAAAAGCTGTCCTGTGTTTCCTCGAGAAGCTGTTTCTCCGAAATCACTTGCTCACATATGGTAGAGCGAAAATAGTGATTCTTCAAGGCCATTGTGTGCTTCTTCTGGGAGATCCTCACTTCCTCTGTATTGTACCAACGTGGAGTTGGCATATATAAGCATAGGGTTTGCTCCCACTAGTCCAAAAAAACCCTGCCAAATCAAAAATCCTACTGAGATCTTCTGTATGGACAAACCCATAATATAAAAAAAAAAACTAAAAACAGTCTATAAAAGATCAAACATTTAGGGTAATCTAAATTTTGAATTATATATCTAAAGATGTCCAAGAAATGGGCTAATTTCCCTCTCTCTCTCTCCAGTGGATCCTAAACATGGTGACAGTTTTAAAACTTCTGCAAGAGGGGGCGATGAGCCACTGATACTGTATTATCCCCTCCAAGAAGGCTGAAAAAGGTCCTGATACTTGTGGATGCCTTTTAAGATACCACAAATTTTGTATGGAAATACCCTGCTACTATGGCATCAGTACCCAGAAAGCCAGACCAATTTTTTCCTCCTCTGGGTATATTTATGGGCAGAAGTTTTAAAAGCATGCATCAATATCATAGCCATGGCTTCTAAGAGGAACTCCATTCATAACTGTCCAGCTGGTCACTCTCTAATCAGGGACCACAGGCAGGAGATAGACTGGAAAATGTGAGTATAGGGATCCCCTACCCTACCCTGACACCACTGAACTACCTGACACAAATTCATTATTTTCAGAAAGACGTTTTGGGGAGATACAGCACTCAATAGAAAAAATGCCTGACAGTGACCTTAAGGACAAAGTTGTGGTCCAGGCTTCCATGGCTTCTCTCCTGAGTAAACTAGTGGCCCATGTGATATAGGATACTGAGAATGGATTACGGAGCATGGCAAGATTCAGCATTGTCACCTGCTCGCCTGGCTCCACCTCACCCTAGTCATGAAGGGCATAACACACAAAGGGATTTATGTTAACACAGATTTAGCACTTCATCATCATTTCATATTCCCAAAGTAAAATGCATAACAATTTGCAGGCCAGTCCATACACTTAGCTAGTATAAATGCCCTTTTCATACTTGTCTAATCAATGTACAGTCTTTTTTTTTGTTTGTAATTAGATGATCTTCAAGTAACCTTCTGTTCCTGCAGGGTGAGAGATGAACCATTTATTCCCAGACTTGTGATGAGAGCCTTACTGTGCTTTCATTCCAAAGGTTGGACAGAAGCTATTTAACCCTCTTGTTCCCTGCTGAGGCAAGAATCAAGCACAAAGGTTGGTCATCATTTTGACAAGTATGGCCTACCTTTTAATCCCTTCCTGTAGTGGCCTGTGACTATGCCATTCTGTTGCCTGAGAGAAAGCATGTCTCAGCATGTGAGCATGCTTATTTTATGTGCAGCACATTGTAACTGTGGTTATAATCAGCTATGTTGGGCCATAAAGGGTTAGCAGTGCAACATGGCTATCCACCTCCCTCTTCCCAGGTTGGGTGAGCTGGTGTTTGCCTCTCAGTCCCATCATCTCCATCTGACCCTTCCAGTTCATGATATACTAACCAAACTTGGGTTTCTTAGAGAGCAGTTAGGGTTTTAGTCCCCTAAACCACAAGACTGATCTAACCAATTTGGAATATTGATTATTTTTGCAGTGTATTAGCTTTCAGGGGAAGATCAGTAAATATATCTTTCAGGCAAAATGTCTGGAAATATATTCTTTGTGAAGTAACTGCTCAAAAATTATCTTGAAAATTCTGGGTCTGGTAATAAATTGTGAATATTTCACAGAGAATAGCAAAATAGTGATAAGAAAACACAAACAATTTCCCAAATAATATGTTTGATGCATGAACAACTCCCCCCCAAAACACAGACCCTACATGTGGTAATTGTACACTTAGGTCATCATTATTTGGAGAATTTTTTCTCAGAAAAATAAAGTATATTACTTTCTCATTTGTTTTAGTGACTTTAGAACAACAAAAGCTACAGTTCTGAAACACTGTACTTAAATTTGTCTAATTCAATTACTTTTGTAAAAAATAGATAAACATAGCCCTAATTAATATGAACAACATTCTACTAACCATGTCTCTCAACTGTGTAGAATTTCACAGAATGCCCAGATTCTTGTTTCATATTTTGGTCTGTTCCTTATAAAATGTGTGTTTTTCTAGCAAATCATTGAGAATTGAAGTCACTAAATAATGACAAAATATATGAATTTCAGTCTTCATGTCTTTCTGAAAATGCATACTACTATAAAACCTGCTATTCCAGCAAGTTTAAAAGTCTATAAGAGCAATATGCAAATTTTTTCCATGATTTGGGGCCTTTGTTCCCCCATTTTATTTTTTATTTATTATTTGTCTTTGTTGACTACCGCGGTGGTGGTGCTGCGGTAGCAATGTTGCCTCACAGCTAGACATTGTCCCGTTCGATTCTCAGCTAGAGCGTCTTCTGTGTGGAGACATGCGTGAATGGGCGTACCTTCGTTGAAGGTTGTGCGTCAGGGATGGCAACTCGGCACATAAAAATCTACTGCCAATCATTAGCGGACCGGAGTTCCACTGTGGTGACCCCTAACCTGGAAAAGCCGAAAGACACAAACAATTTGTCTTTGTTGACTGTGAAAAGTCCAATTGTGTAAAACCAATATTCAGAGAAGGCTGGGGAAGAAAAGCTCCACTTTTAAGGTTTACATGATGTAAATTTATAATTGCAGGGTAAAAACATCTTTTTAAATATTTATTACAAGAACATAGCATTTTAACACAAAAAAAGAAAGAAATTAAGATATATTGGCTATTTAATGAATAGAAAAATAAAATACAATAATAGTTAATGTATTTATATCATTATGGTGGTAGGGAAAAGATCAAACAGTGATGTTTGTGAGGTTAGTAATAATTTACAGATGGACAAGTAATAATGTAGCTTAAAATGGTAATAAGAGAGATATGAAAGGAGAATTATGGAAACAAGAGGGCAGATAAATGGACAGGGGAAGAATTGCAGTTAGTGGTGGTATGTGAGAGAAGGAGGAAGAGGAAGAACTTAGGAAATAAATGCCGTATGAGGAGGATCAATAAGATACAAAACATCGGGAAGAAATGTGGCTGTAATTTTAGCTTATTATTTTATTTTAAGCCATTATTTTATCTTTGTCTAGAATTATTACACTAAGAGGTTGAGAGGTATTCTTTTAACCCTGATTGCACCTCACTGCTGAAGTATCACAAAACAATTGACAGCTATGCAGAGAAGACTTCTGTGTCCCTGCTTGGGAAAGTTGATTTATTTACCCTTGAAACAGTACATTGCTGTTGTGAGATTGAACGATGGTAACTGAAAATAAAAGCATCAGTGTAAAATAAATTTTTTTACTCTGTAAACTTCTAATTAAGCTATAAATGACTGAAAAATATAATGAAACTTGCTTTGTTAACTCTACCATACAGTGTGCTTTTGATTGAGTTAACAATCTCTTTTATAGTCGTTCATATTTGTTTCTAAGTGTTATCCAGATGTTAACATATGTAAACTATGGTGCAACACAAAGCAGCTTACTAAAAAGGTTTGGGAGAGAAAATAAAACAAGTGTAGATGCCCATACTTAGCTCTTGAGAAACGTTTAAAATATTTTAAACATGCAGTATTTAAACATGCAGTAATACAGTACTGGAAAACTGAACACTGGTGGAGGGATGCTAAACTGTAAAGACATGCCCCTGACAGCTCCCACAAATTAGTATTTAAATAACTTAGTTTTTGGATTGTATAGTTATTTTTAACATATGATACTAGACTGCTCTTTCTCTCTCTCTCTCTCTCTCTCTCTCTATATATATATATATATATATATATATATATATTTTTTTTTTGTAATCAGCTGACAGGCTGAGACTACACTTTGCTGAAAATAGCTCAGTCATAATAACATTCAAGCATCTGTTTTTTTAAGATTGTTAGTACCTTTGTATGGTTGGATAGCACCAGTGTTAGAAAAACATGGAGGACTGCAATGGCCTTAAAAATAAAATAAAACAAATTCATGGTAGAAAGTAAAAAAATAAGCTGCACGCTTAGGGCAATGCGCATTCCTATTTCCTGCAAGAAATCAATCATAGGCGAAGTCAAAGCTCCTTAACACCTTTCTGCAGAATTGCATGTTGACCTTATGTGTAAATAATCCTGTGATGTTTTGCGCAAAATAGCACATCCTGGAGAAGAGTGGAGGTGGTTGTGGACAGCCTGGAGAAGAGTGGAGGTGGTTGTGGACAGCCTGGAGAAGAGTGGAGGTGGTTGTGGACAACCTGGAGAAGAGTGGAGGTGGTTGTGGACAGCCTGGAGAAGAGTGGAGGTAGTTGTGGATAGCCTGGAGAAGAGTGGAGGTGGTTGTGGGAAATAATGAAGGCTAAAGAGCAGACACTGACTACAGCCCTCTTTAACAACCCCAGTGTTCAAAGCTCATCTGTGGTTGTGTGAAGAAGAAAAGACAGCAGCTGGAGGGGAAAAATACACACTGCACAAGGTTCTGCTACAAGATCTCAAGTCCAAGATGCTCAAAACCATTGTTTTGAAGCTAGGGTCTCAAGCATTTTGTAGATCAGGTAGGCTGCTGTTTGCTCTCAAACTCAAATATAAATTCAGGCAAGCAGCTGTGAGGAGGGAGCACTGCTCATGTTCAAAGCTGAATCTGAGTTTGGGCAAGCAAGTGTGGTGAGGGAGCAGAGTGTTGAGGCTTAGGGAGTGGGAAGGCAGGTTTTAGGATTAGGAATTGGGAAGGGAGTTTTAGGGTTGGGAAGTGACTGGGAATTTAGTTTAGGGGAGGGGATTGGAGTTTTAGGTTTAGGTAATGATCAGAAATTTTAGGATTGTGGAGGAGGAGTAGAGGTTTAGGAATGGCTGCAGTACTGCTCTTCACCCAGTGTTGTGAAACTTGGATCTAAATAATTGTTACTGTTGAAGTGACATCCCAACCCCATGTGGAAAATGTGAAAAAGGGGTTGTGGAAGGATGGATGGATGTTGATAGGCATAGTAGGTAGGTTCCTCATTTAACTCCATTCTATAATTAGACAATGGCATTTACATCATATTATTAGTTAGCTGCCTGTAATACCTACCACCCCCTCCCTGCGAGTTGCACCATTAGGCATATTAATATACAACATAAAAAGCAAGAGTATTCTAATGATAAGGATGATAAGGCTGTTGAGAAAGAAGTCATTGGAATGTGTGGATTTATTTGGTGTTTGCTAGGAGTATGATGTCAACATGCCCTCCAATTAGAACACAAATTTTCCAGTGACATACCATTGTATTCTTCTAACAACATGTTGCTATGTAAACACCTGTGATTCCACAAGCCTTTCAGAATCATTCAGATTTTCCAGCCCTACAATTTACTAATAAGAAATTGTTATATGATAGCTATGGTGGGAAAAAGGGTACAGCTGCCCTGGGCATCAGATTTTTGGGTGCATGATTGACAGATGCAGGTCAGTCAGTAGTCCAATACCAGCATGCAGAAACGAAGGCCAATACTGCATTTGCAATCACATATGAAGACACAGAAAGCTGCTTGCTAAAAATGTAGTTTGCTACATTTTGCAATAGATTAAGGAGTTTTTTCTGGTCCTAAAGTACAACAAGACTGTTTTTGGGGGTCCTTTTTAAATATTAAGTATGACAGGACCTTGGGCACCATAATAGCTAGGTACAGCTCTGCTGTTGTACTTTTTCAAATTCCTTTGGGTGACTTGCTTGAAGGCTACAATAGGCAGCACTGCATTCAGGGCAGGGTTGGAACAGTGAGGTATAAAGTGGTATAGTTACCTCCCTGGAGTCAGTAAATATGCTCTTTAAAACAAGGTGGGCTACAGAATATGCTTTTCTGGATTTGATTGATATACACTGGTCAAAATTTGAATTGTTGTAAACATTTAGCCTTAAAATTTTAATAATGTGATATTTTTATATAATTTGACTATTTAGTTTGCAATCAAAACGTATTTCTCTTTCTCTGGCACTACATTTGCTAAAATTAACAGTGAGACCATTATTACTGCATCAGGTATGTACATTTTGTAAGGCATCTTAGAGAACTCTGTCACCATTTTTGATTATGCAATCCACTTTTCATTTGGTAACATGTTGTGACTATAACATTGTGGTTTGAAGCAGATAAAGTATTATGGTAACATTTAGTGTTGAGGTGCATGGATAGGATGGCAGTCTAAGATACACTTTCTAGCTGAATGCCTTCTTGTTAGTACATTTAGAACAAACTCTTGAAGTGATGAAATGATATAGGACTGTTTATACATAAGTACTACAATCAGGGATTCATAGGTTTTAACTACCACAGTCTGAATTTTTGCCTTATACTCTGTTTCCTTTGGTGAGGTGCTATATTAAACTTCTGTTCGTAGTGCATAATACAGCCCTGGTCTAGAATACATCTTTGCTGAGTTGTCATTACATAACAAGAAAAGAAATTGCATATATTTTACCAGAAAAAATAGATTTGTAACATGACATAGCTAAAATGAAACAGCTAAAGTGATGAGGTTAAATTTAGTCTTGAGATGCAATGAAATCCCTAAGGGTAGAATAGCATTCTTCAGTTAATTTTGTAGCTGAGCATCCTCTTGTTTTTGCCTGAAAGTTTCCCAATGAAATCTTGGGGGGAGGGATGCATATATATATCACTTTTTATGCATAGGTGCTTAATGCAGGACTTCATGGGTCTTCCCTGTCATTGTTACACATTTTGTATTGTATTATGTTTCCATTGGAGGTATTGTACATGATTTCTGCTCAGTATGCAGAATATAGAAATGATCTAAAATACATTTTTACTAAGTTGTTGTTATACAAGAAATAAAACATCCAATATTATTTTCTTGGGTAAGGAAGCTGTTTCAGAACAAACAGGGGCATTTAACATGTTATTCAGGTGGACAAAAGTCAGTTTATATCTGAATAATAACATATGTTCTTATAAAATGAAATCCAAAAATAATACTCTTTTCTTAGAAAAAGTTATATTTTCTGCCATTTATAAGTTAGAGCAAAACATTCATGTTGTAATTGTTCTGGCACATATTCACATAATTCATGTTCTGCGATCTTATGCAATACACAGTATAAGGATGACAATCTGAAACTTTTTCCAGGAAATTTCAATAGATTATCTTGAAGCAGTACACAAATATTGTTATTTGTTGTCATTGTCAAATTCAGGTAGGAATGGCCTTTTGAAGATTATAGACTGCAACATTTGCAAAACTGTCATTTGAAAAGAAAATATTAGTTTTCAATTTTCTTCATAGAAAAAAGCTGTCAAATCCTAATTACATAATGCTGCTGGGACTTCAGGTCCAAATTAGTATGTATTGTTTATAAAACTGATGGCTTTATTCTTTGTATATGTTGTATCATAAAGATGGCATTAAGAAATGTATTTCCTCATTAAAATTCAAAATGCAGCTGCATCTTTGACTTCAAGGATGGAAGCCAAAGTTTAATATGTTTTATAATTATGGCAATAACATTCCCTAAAAAGTTAATGAAAAAAATGTTTAAATATTTTGTAGAGCAAGGCATTTATATAGAAATAGCAAACATAACTAAAACAGTTGCTTTACATTCGTCTAGCTAGTTATGAATGAGTTAAGAAGGAATCAGAATGAATGGAATAGGTGAACAATGTGGTTAATACTGAAAAACTGGGGAAGGCTTGCACTTTTATTGATCTGCAAGATCTGAATAAAGTAATTACAAAAGAATGCTACCAGTTGCCTACAGTTGAATAAGTCTCCATAATGTTAAATGCTAAGTTGTTTCCTGTACTAGAATCAAAACACATTAGGTTAGATAAAAGAATTTCTGTGTTCTGTATATTTAGTATACCATTAGGAATGTTCAGAATCCTTAGACATCTGTTTGGCATCTCAAGAATAATAGAGGTTTTCCAGAGAGCTGTTTACGGCTTGGAATATGTTACAAACATTCCCTGTGCTCTATTACTAAAGCACAGCAAGACAAGAGCCTAATACAGCTGCAAAACAGAATAAGACAGCTTATTTTCAAGTTAAACAAGAACAAATGTGAAATAACAGTGACATGGCCGAAATATATAGGTCATATGTTAAAGTCAGAATGATTGAAAACTGTTACAGAAATAAAGTCAGTGGAATTCTGCAAATGCTGAAACCAGAAGACAAGAGAGATTTGCAGAGGTTTTTAGGAATAATTCTGTCTCTTGAAAAATATTCCCCTCATATGTTTGAGATGACCATGTGTTGTAGAAAGATATTAGATCAATATGCTGGTATTGAAGCTAAATGCAAGGTAGCAGATTTGTAATGCAAAAGAACTACATAAAGAAGCACTCAGCTTAAAAGAGAAGGCAGTACGTTATCTGAGTTGCAAGTAAATGCCAGTCAGAATAGAAAATTAGGTCAAGAGGGTTTACAGATGCATAAAATAGGTATGCTCAAATAAAACAAATTACAGGGTATGGGTAACAGAAATTCCATGAACATGTCTATGGTGAGCTAGAAACAGTTCTCAGACTTGCAAAGCATATTTCAAAAGTCTTTATACAAGGCAGCTTGAAGACTGCAAAGCATGGTCCAAAAGAAAAATCTAAACAAGACAAGGACTAACAAATAACATACATGTTAAGTAGACATATTTAACAAAGAATCACAAAAATTTCTTGAAGAGCTAGGGAGTCTTTGGGAAATTCTGCAGTTACTAACAGCAAAATAAAAACTAAAAAGAAGCCCAGATATGTACAATCACTGACTTGGAAATGCAGTCACTAAATTAAGGCAGTCTTTGGTCTTTGGAAAAATATTGTTAAGGAAATAAATTAACTCATACTTGCCCCTTCAAGGGAGTAAGAATCTATGCCCAGTGCTTAATGTTCAAAGATAAAAAAAAACAATAGTTCCTTATCAATTAAAGAGTAAACACTTAATGAGAATATATTAATCATGCATAGGAATAGAAATGGGGTTGAATTTCCTTTAATTTGAGATGGCAGGATAATTGATTATCTCTTCACCATTAGGAATAAAAAAACATTTTTATTCAATAACTTTGTCATCACATGAACTCTTTGTTACTGTTTTTGACAAATATTGGTGTGTTGGTCACTGACAGATTTATTCATAAATACAAATAATTGCCTTTATCAACATACCACAGGTTCAAGACCTGACAACATGACTGACAACATACCCATAACAGGACAGCAGGCCAACCAAAATAGGAAGTGAAATCCCTCAATCGAAATTGTTTGAAGTTTAAACAGTGTTTGTTTCACAAGCATCATTTGATATGGCAGAAATAATGGCAACAGACAGAACAAACATTGACTGTTGAACTGGTAACAGCCACAAGCATGTTTCTGGAATCAGTAGTTTATATACGTGGACCCCAGATCTAGAACATGCAATCGGTACTCCTATCTCTGTAGCAATCTATTAACCATTTTCTTACAAGGGTGGAAGAGTCTGAAGACTGCTAGGGACAAAGTCTCCAGTTAACTATCCTAAACGAGGTTATAGATGGTAATGATGCTGCCATACTCCTTTGTATGCAATTACTCAAAGCTTGCAACCTATAGACATCATGCAGGTATTTATACAAAGGGCTCATCAATGTCTCAGAATTGTCATAGTCAGACACAAACCCATGGCAAATTATCTATAAATTATTATATGTTGTGTATAAAGGGATTATCTGACAGACAGAAAGAGAAAGCCAGAAACTTCAGCTGATTGGCTCAAGTATCTGTTTATATCAAGACTTTCTCCCTAAAATACTGCAAGAGTACTGAACCTTTCAAGATGTCGGGACACCCTGCTTATAACATAATTTGCCTGCTGTATTCAAATGTCCAACCTTTTTTCTAATTAAATATCAGAATCAGTGTTTACCATTTCAAACTCCTGGAGCAGTCAACACTTTCTTATAGGTTAACCTGGCTAATTACCACCAAACTGAAAATGGCATACTCACCTAATAGCCAAAACCTGACTTTCCTAAGGAGGCCATATCTAAGGAGATAAACTAACCAAGGAAATCTGTAGTAGTATCAACAACAAGGATCATGGACAAATGGATAGTTCAGGCAATGGAATGAGTGCATGAGGCTAACTCATTTGCTCTGTCATGGACAGATACTTTCATCAGTCATGCACATTGTTTATAAATATCTTTAAAAGATGATCTACTGATACACATTAGCAATGAGTAGATAGGGGTGTGCAGTCAACCTGTCAGCAGAAGAAATTAATATGATTATCATGATTTTTTTTAGCTAAAAAATGAATTTTTGTTAATTAAATTTCATTGAAGGGCTACCAACCTTGCCTCATTAGCTGGCAACAAAATAAGCAACATGCCATGAATCATACATGGGAATAGAAAAGTGTAAAGAAAGAGCAGGAATAATGCATAGGCCAGGAATGTTGAGTCAGCTAGAACATCTGGTATGGATTTCTACAACATGAAAATATATATATATATATATATATATATATATATATATATATATATATATATATATATATATCATACAGTCCCAAAAAGAAAACAGAAAAAGAGGTATTAACTAATGTGCTCCATAACACACATACACACACACACACACACACACACACACACACACACACACACATATATGTATATATATATATATATATATATATATATATATATATATATGAGAGAGCATGGATATTACCCCAAGTTTCCCGAAATAAACAAACTGACAGGCACAAAAAGTTCAGTCATGACTAAGGCATTACAGTCTATATGCTCATATCAGAGGATTCCTGATGTAGACAGTGGTAAACAGCACAAAAGGTAGGAATACAGATAATCCATGTCATAAGATACAGCAGTAGCAATAGCTATAATATTGTTAACTTACAGATTTAGAAAACATGAATGTTAAATTGCAGGGACCCCATTTCTCACCAGCAATGTTGTTAATGGACAAGAAATTGAAAGTGAATTACACACTTCAGCTATATTTCGGGCCTATATTAAATCAGCGAACACTGATTTATCGACCCCATGTAAGCAAACGCTTACAATCCTGAACACTCAGAACAGCGATTTTAAGAGAAAAAAAAACACTTTAAAACATTACATAAATTGGGGGGCTTCGCCCCCCACACCCCCCAACGTGGGAGTCTGTGCCCCCCACCCCCCTTCTTAAATATACCAACTCTGAAATCGCACTACAGTAATGAAAATGGCAAAATACCGAAGGCTGACAAGCAATTTCTTTCCCAGGGAAAGAATTCACTTATATGCCGTTTCGTGCTTTCAAGTTCGATCAAGAAGCATTCAGAATAATGCGTCTTCGATTATCTAATAGGGAACCCTATATTTCTAATATCTGAAAATTAATACAAAGTAAATAAATGCTGGAAAGAAATCAGAATAGACAGGAATGACATTATGACAGAAAATGCATAGGTTTATTGTATCCACAAGCTGGAAATGAAGTATGAATACAAAAGCTATGGGAAATTCTACAGCCAGAAGATTAAGTATTTGTTAATGTATCCAAATCAAGAGTCTATGTTCTTTGTAGGGAAGATGGAAAGCTGTACAACAGGAGTCACAGATATTTGTATAAGACAAATGCATCAAAATCCAAGCAAGAAGAGAAAGCAGAATTGCCGTGGCTGGTCTTGTATAGAAAAATAAGACTCTGAACACTATGACCGATTTAGTTATTTATTTATTGGGGTACGTTTACAGGGCTAGACCTACTGGGTAAACACAGTCACCCTTTGGGACTACATGAATAATATGCATGAGCTTAGAAAGATTGCTGTTAAGCAACTGTGTTTTGATAATAACTCCAGAGCACAAAAGCTTTTAGCACAACAGCTCAGACAACAAAAAGTAGAAAGGTTCATTGCCAAGCTTATGGAGCCTGTAACAAAGAAAATAACAAGAGATCCCGTTGAGGTATTAGAAATATTTTAGAAATTGTATGAAAATCTGTATAAAACAGAGAAACGAGGAATTCAAGAAAAAAGTACAAATGGAAATGTTTATGGAAGAATTAAATATGCCAAACTAGAGGTAGATGAGGCTCAATTATTAACAGTTAAGACAGGAGGAGATGAGATATAAATGGTGATATATAACCAATCTACAGGAAAGTCCACAGGAATAGATGGTATTCCTGAGGAAGTTTGAAAGCTAGGAAGGACAAAACTGATAAAGATCTGGATGGTTTTGTTTAACAGTATTTTAAAAGGAGGAGAAGCACCAACATATTGGAAGAAAACAGAGGTGACTGTAATACCTAAAGTGGGTAAAGACCCATCAGATCCAGTTTCATACAGGCCCATTCCAATTCTAAACCATGATTATAAAGTGTTTAAGTCTATAATTTTATGTTTATAGTTTTTTTCCATCTCTTTCAACTTTCTGGTTTGAAAGTCGCACTTGTGCCTGTTTCCCGCCTTTCCTATAACTAGCCTAGTCCGGTTACAGAGTTGCTGTATTCAGGACTCTTTGTAAGCTTCCGAGCCACCCAAGCATTTCTGTCTTGGAGGGAAGCCTTCTAGCTTATCAGTGGGAGTGGTAAGCACTAGGTAGCCTATCCTCCAAGGGAAGAGTGAATTTTGGCCCAGAAATTGTAGTTTATTTGGCCGTTTGAGCAGTTTTCCATCTCTTTCAACTTGCTGGCTTAAAAGCCTACGTTTGTACTTGTTCCCCACCTTTCCTGTAACTAGTCTAGTCCAGGTACAGATTTGCTGTATCCACGACTCTTTGTAAGCTTCTGAGCCCCCCAAGCCTTTCTGTGTTGGAGGGAAGCCTTCTAGTTTATCAGTGGGAGTGGTAAGCATTAGGTAGCCTATCTACCACAAGAGGAGTGGTTCCTGGCTCAGAAATTGTAGCTATTGGCCGTTTGGGCAGTTTTTTTTTCCATGTCTTTCAACGTTCTGGTTTAAAAGCCGCACTTGCGCTTGTTTCCCACCTTTCCTGTAACTAGCCTAGTCCAGATACAGAGTTGCTGTATCCAGGACTGTTGGTAAGCTTCTGAGCCCCACAAGCCTTTCTGTGTTGGAAGAAAGCCTTCTAGCTTATCATAGGTTCATAGGTTCATAGATTAATACTAGGCTAACTGCCCTTGCAAGCCATTTTAAGCCTAGTCAATTATCCAGTGGGAGTGGTAAGCACTAGGTAGCCTGTCTACCATGAGAGGAGAGGTTCTTGGCCAAGAAACTGTAGTTTATTGACCATTTGGACAGTTTGTCCATCTCTTTCAACTTTCTGGTTTAAAAGACCACATCTGCACTTGTTTCCCATCTTTCCTGTAACTAACCTACTGGGTAGCACTAGAAAGCCTTAAACTGATACAAGCCTTCTAGCTTAGAAGAGAGACTTTGGAGTGATTAAGTATCAGTTTTCTGTACTTTCTTGCTGTACTTAACTGTTTTCCACCTAAACGCAGATTTTCCAAAGTTTATTGTGATTTAAAAGCTTTTTTTCACATATTGTACTTATTTGACTGCCTGCACTTTTAAACAGTTTTTTGTTTAAATAATTTGTTTAACTGTTGTAGGCTACACACTAAAGTGTGATAGACTTTTATGATCGTTTGTAGTCATTTAAAGTTGTTTTAAGTGTATTTTTTACTGTTTTTGCCTTATCTTTTCAGAAAAAAAAAAATTCCTTGTTTCCCACCTTTCTAAGCTAGTATAGTCCAGTTTTCAGGCTAGTGCTGAATTCAGGGCTGTGATACTAGTTTCTGAGTTGCCCATAGCTTACTTGGATAGAAGGAAGTTTCTCTGTTCACCTGTGAGAAAGGGGAGCTTTGAGCAACCTATCTGTCCCTGGAGGAGTGGTTCCAGCCCAGAAGTTAGTAGTTTATTGGCCATTTTTGGCTAATTTCTATCTCTTTCATTTCCCTACTATAAAAACCGCGTTTGCACGGTTTTGCACACCAGGCAGTGCCGGTTAGCTACGGTTAAATTATTCCCGGCTCCACTAAGTCTCCTCTTCAGTTTTTCCCTTGAAACTAGTCTAACTCTCAACCTATGCACTCAAAAAGCATCTTACAGCCCAGCACTTGCTCAGACCTAATAGCAAGCACTAATATACCCTGACACTGATTGCCCAGCAGGGCAAGGCTCTTTATTCACCCCTCATCAACCAAGCGACTAAGCAGTTCACCCTACTATTCAGGCATGACCAAAGGGCAACTTCAGGTGCACTCTCCAGTCCAGCTGGTGAATCTGGGTATCCTGAGGCAATGTTACAACTGCCTCATGTACACAGACAACCCTCTCCTCCTACCACAAAACACTAACATATGTGAGAGATGCAATTATACAGCCAAACTGGAAGCTAAGCTGTCTCCATCCAAGAATGGAACAGACAGTCAAGAGGAGAAGGTTAACACTTGCACCACACCTCCAGCCGCACACAGACCTACTAAAACAGCACTGGCAAAAAATACATATAAATACACAAAATTATAATCGGAGGCTCTAAATAAAAACCTGCAAAAGCATCAGAGACCTCCAAAGCAGACACTCAAACAACCTGCACTTCCCGTCACAAACCAGATAACACATAAAACACAAAATCAGTGTGCCACACAATCACAGCCCTTAAGGCGAAATAACATACCTAACACACCAGTAATAGGTGACTCTATAGTCAGGCATACTGACGTCCCACTCACTAGGCTGGACAAGCAGAAGGTTACTGTTAGCTGCTTGTCCTGAGCCAGAATCCGCCACATAACATAAACACTCAGGTCACTCCAGAGCAAGTACAAATATGACTCTGTCATTGTTCATGTTGGTGTGAATGACCTGAGACGTACCTCCCTGGACTACATGAAAAGAGACATGGAAGAGCTCTCTGATCATGCAGCTCAGGCTGGTATAGCCCTGACCCTGAGTAGCATCCTGCCCTCACCAAGAATGTTACCTCAGTATAAAGAAAAACTGATCAATTTCAACAATTGGCTAAGCTTCTGGTGTCATTCAAAGGGGATCCAGTGTCTGTCAGCCTGGGACAACATGCTCGACAAGCCATGTTGCTTCGCAAGAGATGGCTTGCACCTGTCACCCCTAGGCTTTCAAATACTGGCCAAGGCTCTTGCTGCCCCCATAGTGCCTTTTTTAGGCAAGGCTCAAAAGTCAAACCCACCTCCGTAAATAGCACAATTAACAAAAAACTGAGGGTTATGCTACTCAATGCCAGGAGTTTAAGTCTCAAAATGCATGCGCTCGAAGCACTCCTCAGTATGGAGAACGTCGACATCTGTGCAGTAACTGAGACCTGGTTCAAGACTCCAGAGAGCACCACAGCACTACTGGGCTACAACTCATACCACATGTTTTGGCCACAGAACACAGACCAAAACATAAAAGGAGGGGGTGTATCCATATTCATCAAGGATACCTACACCTCCAGGTTAGTGGCACAGCATGATACCTCTGAGATCATCCATGTGCAACTAACATCGGGCAAATCTGCAATGCAAATTGTAGCCTGCTACAGATCACCCTCCATGGCCCAGGACCACCACTCCACCTTTCTGAAGACACTGGAAAACATGAAGGTCCTACCGAACACCCTGATATTGGGCGATTTCAATTACCCTACCATTCACTGGGAAAACTATTCAAGTACAAATTCCCAGGCCCAGCGCTTCCTGGAATTCATCAACTCAAATGCTCTGGATCAGCTGGTAAACTCCCCTACCAGAGGTGAAAACATATTGGACCTGGTTATCACCAACATGGGTGACAGGTGTTCCACACCTGAGGTCAACCCATCACTGGTTAGATCAGATCATAAACTAATCACTCTGGATGTCCACACCTCACTGCCACCCCCAACTAAGGAAACCACAGTAAAAAAAATTTCTAAAGCAAACTTCACCTTACTTAAGACAGAGGTGGTAAGTTTCACAGCCCCCACGCTAAAGGATAATGCTGCCCAAGATGCAGAAACCTTTACAAATGCACTCTATGAGCACCTACAAGGATGTATGGATCATGCCATCCCTAGCCAAACCAAGACTCACCCCTCTTAGAGAAGGAAACCAGTTTGGTGGACCCCTGCAATAAACAGGCTATACAATAAAAGGAGGAAACTAGTTCAGAAAAAAAGCAAATCCCTAGAAGGAAAGACATCCCTTATCAGTATCAGTAAGAAACTAAGGTCCCTCATGAAATCATCCAAGGCTAACTTTGAAAGAAAAATAGCCAAGGATTCAAAAGATAACCACAAAGCCTTCTTTAACTATGTTAAGATTCTAAGTGGCAACTCACAGATATGCACTGAACTAGTGCAAAATAGCACAAAATATACTGAACCTACTGATATTGCCAACATCCTGGCAGATAGATTCATTGCAAACTTCACCCCCCTCTCACCTCCAAAAGGGCCCACAATAATACCGGAAAAGTGTAGTGTCCCAAAAGTCACAGACGCACAGGTGAAAACAGCCCTTTCAAAAGTCAAAAAACACAGCATCAATGGGACCAGATGGTGTCCCAGGCTGTGTCTTGCACGAACTACAGAATGAACTAATCCCCCACCTAAACACACTGTTCAACCTCAGCCTCTCCACAGGCTACGTACCCATAGAATGGCGCACGGCAATGGTTATTCCTCTCCACAAAGGAGGGGCCACAACTAACCCTGGTAACTATTGCCCCATAAGCCTGACTAGCCTGGTCTGCAAGGCTATGGAGTGCATCATCATGGAACTCATTAACAAAGACATTGGTAACCTCCAAACACTTGACCCGACCCAGTTCGGCTTTGTTAATGGCAGATCATGCCTACTAAACCTGGTTGACTTCTTTGAGACAGTCACCAAGGCCATAGATGAGGGGAAGGTGGTTCACACAGCCTACCTTGACCTCGACAAGGCTTTCAACACCATTCCCCACTCGGGTATTACAGAAAAACTCACCAGCCTGAACATAAACCCCTACGTCACAAGATGGGTTGCCAACTGGCTTACAGACAGAACTCACACAGTAAGAATAGCAGGCTCCAGGTCCAACTCTAAACCAGTCACAAGTGGTGTCCTGCAAGGCTTGGTCCTGGGACCCCTACTGTTGGGCATATACTTTTCAGAAGTACAGGCAAACACAGGAGGACTATGGCTAACCAAGTTTGCCGATGACTGCAAACTAGGAGCCATAATTGACTCTCTGGCTGACACGGACATCCTCCAAAAGGGCCTTACTGAGACGGACACCTGATGTCAAAGTCATGGCCTCAAGCTAAATGCCAAAAAATGCATAGTCATCCCATTTGGGAAAAACAAAACACCCACAAATTACCACATAGGTGGTAGCCCCCTGAATACAGAATAGGTAATAAGAGATCTGGGGACCCAGGTAGATAGTAATCTCTCCTTTGACAATCATATTGCCAAAGTAGTTAGGAATTCCTTCTATGTAGCCCATCTAATTACTAAAGGGTTTGCATCTAGAAATAAAGAAGTTATAGTGCCCCTCTACTCGTCACTCATTAGACCCATCATAGAGTACAATGCCTCATTTGGGATATACTGCACAATACACTTCCAACAGCTGGAAAGACCACAAAAGTACCTCACCAAGAGGATTACTGGCCTCAAACATATGTCCTATGCAGCCCGAATGAAAAAACTCCGGCTGTAGTCAGTGGCATATCGCTTACTCAGAGGTGATCTCTGCCTGACTTACAAAGCCATGTCCAACTCAGAATTGATGGACATGCTCCACCTAAAGAAATCCAAGTCACTGAGAACCATGCGGTCTAGCGAGCTAAACCTCACCACAACAATAAATAGAACATGCTGGAGGAATAGATTCCTATCACAGAGACTCCCCATGCTTTGGAACAAAATTCCAAATTACATCAGGCAGAACCCCTCACTAACACTCTTCAAGAGAAACCTTGACGAGTGGATGGGTAACAGAAAATACACCCCTGGGATCACTTCATTGGCTCTGCTTGACAGAGGATTAGTTAATTAATCAATGGGGTGGCAAAAGCTGACACACTCTGGCTAGGCTTATAAATGCCCTCGGGCAGATAGCTTAGTAACTACCTATGAACCTATAATGGCTAAAAGAATGGCAAAGGTGGTGCCAGAATTGATAATTATGGATCAATGTGGCAAACATTTGACAATTTTAATAGCATAATGATCCAGAGGAAATCAGAATGTAAGAAAATGCCACTGTTGTTGGTGGGTCTTGGTGTAGAGAAAGCATTCAAAAGAGTAAGTTGGGATTTTATGAGTAGGGCAATGGAAGTGAAAATTAAAGTGTGGGTGTCCCTCTCTGATAAGTTCTGTTTGAACAGAGGAACCAAGAAGGGCTGTCCTCTTTCCCCTTTGTTATTTGCATTATATTTGGAACCACTGATAAATCAAATAAGGGACTCAGAAATTCAAGGATATAATTGGTATGGTAATCAGGAAAAGTTGTCTTTATTTGTAGATGATAATATTTTGTACCTGATAAAACCAGAAAAGAACATCTCAGTGTTGTGGAACATTTTGAGACAGTTTCAAGTATTTCAGGATACAAAATTAATCAAGATAAAACAAAGGCAATAGCTATAAACTATGTACCCACACACAAACTGGTTCAGCAATACAAATATTTATGGGAACATGATAAAATGAAGTACTTAGGAGTATCAGTTAAAAAGGATTCTGTTATGGTAACTAAAGATGTTTAGGAAGAGAATAAACAAAAGATAATACAAAATATGAGAAACTGGAAGCTCTGTTTTATAGATATGGATAGCAAGCTACAAACAACGAAAATATTTTTATTCCCCTTAGTTTCATACAGGTAAGACATATTTTTACCAACCACAGGAGATGTTGTGGATAGCAATTAATAAAGAGTTGGATTTTATCTGGGAGGGGAAGAGGGCAAGAGTCAAGTGGGATAAGCAAGTCATTCCAATAGAACAAGGTGGTTTGGGATTACCTGATATGAATGAGTATTACAGAGTTACACAGTTAGCACAAGCAGAAAGCTATAATTCAGAGGAGAAAGGGATGATGATGAAGCAGGGAGGAAGCTCAAGAAATAAGAAGAGACTAGGATTTTGGATACAGATCCTAGAGGAGAATAACAATAACCATATGTAATATTATATTCTAAAAGTAGAAAAAAACATTCTAAGAGCTAAGCCAACATGGGATTGGAGAAAGGAGATTCTGCCAATAGGGATGACTGCAATTAGAGGTACAGAGAATAGGCAACAGGGATTTGGAATTTACTGGAGAAAACTGGCAAAGGAACCAAGGTATTAGGAGCAAATAATTAGAGAAGGAAAGGTAATATAATAGGAAGAGGCCAAGAATACATTTGAAATGCAGGCCAGAGATTGCCTTCCCTAGCAAAGATTGAAATCAGAGTATAAGCAAAGAAAATCGAATAGGAGGATCCTTAGTGAAAGACCAGCACTGGTAGAATGCTTAGGCGAATCTAGAACAGAAGCTGCTGTTAAAAAGGGATAATTAGTAGGGCATATAAAACATTGCATGATAACTATAGGAATCAATCAGAAGAGATTAGAAAGAATTGGGAAGAAAGACTGGATAACCAAGTCACAAAGAAACAATGGGAGGAGATATATATATATATATATATATATATATATATATATATATATATATATATATATATAGCTCCAAAATATGCAACAAAGTCTTAAAGATTTTGAATTTTTGCCTTGAAATGTTTGCATTAGGTTTTTTATGCCCCAAGCAGATTCAAAATAATTTTCCTTAGCTAGTTTGCAAATACTGGAGGTGTAATAGCTAAGGAAAATGTATTTGGGAACATATTTGTTGGGAGTGTAATGAGTTGGTAGACTTTAAAAATTCCCTCCAGACTACTCTGCCAGAAATACTGAGTGATAAAATTAGTGTAATTAAGGAAATGATTTTTTGAGATGTGATACAGAATCAGAATTGCCTAGACATACGGCCTTGCTGAGTTTAATTATGGTAGATGCCAAAAAAGCAATAACTAAAAAATGGAAATCAAAGTCTAAACCAACCATGCTAGAAGTAGTGGATATAGTAACAGAGCTAAAAGAACTTGAATTGGAATCTTTAGAAAAGGGTAAGGGCAAATTACATGGAATAAAATGGGAATTGGGAATGAGGTTTAACTGAAGGCAAGAAGTGAAGTAGCTTTGTAAAGTTTAATTAACAATGACCGTGTGATATCCCTCCTCTGAGCCAGTGATCAAGGAGTCTCAATCTACACCACTGACACCAGTGGGAATGCTCACTGAGAAAAGAACAGACACACACAGTATTTTCAGATGCAGCTCTCTGCACCAAAGCACAATTTCCCATAAGAGCATGCTCCAGTCCTGGGGCTGGACTTCTTCTCCAGGCCCCATATAAGACTACGCCATTCTTTCTGCTGAAATAAGTGCTCTGTGTCTCTGTTCCAAATAGTTGACACACATACCCATTGAGATTTGATTTTCACACACACACACACACACACACACACACACACACACACACACACATACACACTTGCGAAAGGCTGGCACAGATTTACCCACTATGCCACCTCCACCAAGACTATAAGGTAGAGCCACTGCCACCAGCAGAGCAATGGCCCAGACTGCCCCCCACCCCCAGATGAGTTATATATTGTCAGTCACTCACATGTACCTTTACTGACTGACTCCTATAGCACCCTCTGCCACTGAGTCATTCTTGAGTCATCAGGGTCATATTCAGGCTTTCAGGCTTTGTTACTCTTTGCCATGGTGCCAATAAGGTTCAGCACACTTTACTAGAAAAATATTTTTCTATGAAATTAATCTTGCAAAAATAAAACTGGTCATGTATAAAACATCTCACTGCATGAAACATCCAGGACTGTTTTACAATAAAGTTAATGTAAAAAAGTAAGGCAAAGTCATAAATGCCTGCAAATACTATTCATGCAGAGAAGCCCATAAGTAAAAATAAATGTATAATTAATGGTTAGAGGTATGCAAGGAAAAAATAAAATTTCCTGTAGATAAGTAATCTGCTTACTATTGGTGGTGGTGATGACTTTTCACAAAAAGCAAGGCTACTTCAACTTTATTTATGTAAATACTGCAGATATCCACCTTTTCTTTTGTCTGTTTTTTTTCTTGTTTTTATTTGCATATTATGAGTATGTGAGGATTTGTAAAGGTTCTATGGTGCAACATTTAAGTGGCTTACATTATGTCTGGTCCTCTAAACAAATGCTGTATAACATGTATGCCTTGCAATTGTTTGTGCTATGCACGTAATGCTTCTGAATGCATCTCTGTTTTTACAAGTTTATATGTATTCACACAGGTTGTGCCTCCAGCTGGTCAACCAGAAAGGAAACTAAAATAAAATAAAATAAAATAAAGGTATGAGGGGCAAACAAAAAGAAAGCAAGTCAGCATGCTATGCTCTACCCATGTCTAGAAATGGAATACTGTGAAACAAGGGACAAATATTCTCTTTCAAAGAGGTGACATTTTCAGACAATATCTGTTCCATATATAATTTTAGCCATCAGTGGAGCTAGTTAGTGGGACAGAGAAAAAAGGCTGACAATATATTTAATTGCCATTTCTGGATTCATGTGTGTTGCTGTTTTACTTTACTGATGGGTTTTGCAGACCATGATGATAAAAGTTTAGTGCAAAAATGAAGAAATAATCGGATTTATTAAACTGTATCAGTCAGGCTATTTCATATTCTCTTTTGAAGCTATTTTTTTAGCCTTTCAGGTCACAAGAACAGACATTTTGCAGGAATTTACAATGTGTTTTTATTTCGATTTTAACCTTTTGCAATTTACAGCACACAGATCGTACTAACTGCTTATTCAGAGCAAAGTAATGAAAGTTGCATTTGGCTTTGTAATTGCTAGGTTCATACCTTGAACAGGAAAGTATTGTAACATGCTTTAAAGCTCATTTTGTTTTCAGTATTTGTGTGCGCATTGATACAAAACAGAGCAAAATAAGTACTTTCAAAATAAAAAAAAACAGATGAAATTAAGACTTTGTCAGCATAAATACATAATTTCAGGTAAAACTGAGTAGTTTAGTTTGATGAACTAGCATTCTTTCACAGCAGTAATTTTGCAGCTGCAGAACATGGGACAGATTTTAAATTCCTATCATTGGTTACTTGGGGAACCTAGAGGGTCTCTTTCCAGCACAATTTTATAGCATTCATCTCTTCCAATATTGTGGTTCTGTGCTATGGTTCACAAAAACATTTGCTTAATTGTTCTAAAATCACAAAAGAAGTACAGTGTTCTCTCAGTGATGACAAGTACAAACAATTTTAACAAATGAGCTGATGATAGAATATTTGAATTCAGAATGTTGAAGACATACCAAAGTAAACTGACATCTCTTCACATTCCCATGGACTGCAACTCCCAAACATAATTAAATGCCATATTATATGACATGTTGCATTATTTATGTATGCCGTCTTATTTACCTGAGTCTTTTTTTTTTTTTTGTTAAGGTATGGCCCGTTTATATACAGTTGCCTCCTTTGTTAGGACAACCCATGTTGCAGAGCAATCAAAACAGTAATACAACAAACTGCATGTCACATACAATGAGAGTGAAGTAAATAACTCATTTACAGATTGCAGAACTATGACATATACCCTACATGTGGAGCATAGGAGATAATCAGAGACAAAACTCAAGCTAATTCCAGAAGTGTCATTTACAGTAGATACGCACTGATTATAGCAAAATTTGAAAGATACATCAGCTATGGAGGCAAGTATGTGAGGAAAGGGACAAACTGTACCTGTAAGTGCAGTGGTGGGAACCTCAGCAGGTTACACATAAAGGAACTGACACATGCAGGAAGTGTAGTGTAGTGTAGTATTTTAGGTGTGGTGCTGTGAGTTATACTCTAGTTCATCAAAACATGATTCTCTGAACCACACTTCTATAATCCTAAGCCCCTGAAAGTTAATTTAGCTTTTTAAAGAAACAGAAGGCTGGCACAGACACACATAATTAGATTTCTACAGGAGCAGTTCTTCCACACACCCATTATGGGAAACTGTGCCCCCATATCTATGCTACTAAAACTATTTCTGTGATCACTGTAATTTAGAGACAAGACAAAATATTTAGTTTCCATGGTGACCATGGAGTTAAAGTTTTCTTTTCGGAAAAACAGTCATGTTACCACTTTTTGCTAGTTTTGAATGATTAATGGACTTTCTACCACCTGATGATTGAAAAGTCAGCCTACTCCCAGCTAAAATCCTGGGCTGAACTCCTGTAGCCTCTACTTATGCAGTCTTGTGTCTGAACAAGTATGACCATCGGCACTATTGTGTGTGTGTGTGTGTGTGTGTGTGTGTGTGTGTGTGTGTGTGTGTGTGTGTGTGTGTGTGTGTGTGTGTGTGTGCATGTAGAAGTATATTTAATAATATGGACACATTAAACTACAGGCACCAAAATATAGACTGTCCCAAAATGCAAACGCATCAAACTTCAGAACTCAAAATACTGACAAAAAAAACACCCATAACCACATTAAATAAATCTAAAAAACAGGCAAACCTTCTACTTCTGTAATCAGTTTGCACTAAAAATATAATAACATAAAATAAAATAAACACCATAGCAATATCATAGGATGTGGTTTAAATAGTGGTAGTGCTATGGAAAAGGGTTTGCTAAGGTAAGGTGCAGGGTTAGGATCAGGGACAGAGTCATTGTTACCATACATTAGCAGGGTGAATGGGGTCCCCAAGGTTTAACACAATGAAAAATCCAGTCAACAATGTCAGTGATTTTCATGTAGTTCCTGATAATAAAGTTGACAGGAGTAATCCCAACTAGAAAAGGAATGTAAACCCCAAGCTGTGGTTCTTAAGTATCTGGGAGAATGGGTTGTTTATGATGTGTGGAGGCAGCATGCCAAAAAAGGATATAAGACATGCAGTCCTTCCTCCAGTGGGGAAATCCAAAGGTTCATAGTTTCATATGTGTGTCCTAGGATAATGGCACTGGAGCCTTTACAAGCCTAGCCCATAGAAGTGTCCTGGCATTGTGCCGCCCGGCGTTAGTTCCCAGTGCCTCTATCAAATAGAGCCACTTGGAGTAATCCCCGAGGTGAACTTTCTATTTCCCATTCACTCATCAAGATTTCTCTTGAAGAGAGCCAGTGAGGTATTCTGCTTGACATGTATGGAAAGTCTATTCCAGAGCATGGGCAGTTTCTGGGTTATGAACCTGTCCATCCAGCATGTTCTGTTGATTGTGGTAATGAGGTTGAAGTCTCTGGAGCATGTGATGCAGAGGGATTGGGATTTCTTTAGCTGTAGCATTTCTAACAGAGCTGAGTCAGACATGGCTTTGTAAGTCAAGCAGAGATCACCTCTTAGTAGACGATATGAGACATAATAGCTGGAGGGTTTTTTTAGTCTGTCCATGTAGGACATTTGTTTAAGGCCTAGGATCCTCTTCATGAGGTACTTTTGTGGCCTGTCCAGCTGTTGCAGGTGTCTAGTGAGGTACATGCCAAATGGGGCATTATACTCTATGATTGGTCTAATGAGGGAAGAGTAGAGAGAAATTATGACCTCTTTCTTTCTGGATGCAAAAACCTTGGTAATGAGATGTGCCACATAGAAAGACTTTCTGACCACAGTAGCAATGTGGTGGTTGAAGGAGAGGTTGCTGTCAACCTGTGTCTCCAGATCTCTAATAAAGCCTTCAGTGTTCAGCAGGCTCCCATCAATGTGGTAATTAGTGGGAACTGATTTTTTCCCAAATGGGATGACGACACATTTTTTGGCATTAAGCTTAAGGCCATGGTTTCAACACCAGTCTGCATCACTTGGGGAGTTAATAATGGTTCCCAGCTTGCAGTCATCTGTGAACTTGGTCAGCCAGCATCCCTCCATGTTGGCCTGGACTTCTAAGAAGTAGATGCCAAACAGGAGAGGACCCAGGACCGATTCCCTGTGGGATTCCACTTGTGACTGGTTGGCAGTCTGACTTGGAGTCCACTACTTTCACACTGTGGGTTCTATCTGTGATCCAATTTGCAACCCGCCTAATGATATAGGGGTTGATGCCTAGTTTGGTGAGTTTATCAATAATTCCTGAGTGAGGAATGGTATCAAAGGCCTTGGCCAGATTGAGGTAGGCTGTATGAACTGCCTTGCCCTCATCCACAGCTCTAGTGACTGAGTCAAAGAAGTCAACCAGGTTGAGCAGGCATGATCTACCTTTCACAAAACCAAATTGTGTGGGATCTAGAGTTTGGAGATTCCCTATATCCTGGTTATTTATGTCCATGATGATGCGCTCTATAGTCTTACATATCAGACTCATCAGGCTAATGGGGCGATAATTTCCAGGGTCTGTAGCCGCTCCTCCTTTATGGAGAGGGATGACTGTAGCAGTGTGCCATTTGGTAGGGACAAAGCCTGAGGTGAGGCTGTGAGTGAAGAGGGCACACAGGTAGGACAGGTTACAAGATAACTTTCTTGAAGCTAGTACCATGGGTAAATGCTTTCCTAATATCAGATCATAACAGTATAATTTCAGACTTCAAGTGAGGCAAACCCAAGAAGAAATTGCACTGGATGATGGATCCTGTTTTTCATTCCTCTTCTGTGCATTGAGAATGGAAACCACCTGCTTTTTACAGATATAGTACTCTTAACCCTATAGCATGTTTTTTTGTGTAAGAAAAAGCTTCTATCTTGCAACCCTACCCCATAGTCCAGACATATGGTGAATACGGGAGATTGTTGTCACATGTAGTACACAACCAGTACTTGCCAGAAATTCCTGCAACTCCTTCAGTGTTGCTGTAGGTCTCTTGGCAGCCTCCCTGACCAGTTTTTGTCTTGTCTTTTCATCAATTTTGGAGGGACGTCTAGTCCTTTGCAATGTCACTGTTGTCCCATATTTCTCCATTTTTTGATGACTGTCTTCACTGTGTTCCATGGTTTATCCAGTGCTGTGGACATTTTTTGGTACCCTTCTGACTGATACCTTTCAACAATGAGATCCCTTTGATGCTTTGTAAGCTCTCTGTGAACCATGGCTTTTGGTGTAGCAGGCAACTGAGAAAATGTCAGCAAAATCCTACTAGGACAGCTGAACTTTATTGGGGTAATTTCTGATAGAGTAGTCTACAAGGAATTTTTAAAGTCTACCAGGTCATTACACTCCCAAAAATATGATCCCATTTACTTCTTTCTTCCTAATCACACCTCTAACATTTGCAAACTACCTCAGGAAAAATTCTTTGGAGTCTGCTTAAGGTATAAAAATACCTATGCAAACACTTTCAAGCATAAATCTGAAATCTTCCAAATTTTGTTGCATATTTGGGAGTCATATGTATATCCTCCCATTGTTTCTTTTTGAATTGCTTGTCCAGTCTCACTCTTTATAATCCTTCCTAACCTCCTCTGACTGATTCCTATAGTTATCATGCAGTATTTTATAAGCCTTACCAGTTATCCCTTTTTTTTAGCATCAACTAGATTCTACTAAAAACTCTACCAGTTCTGGCCTTTCACTTAGGATTCCCCTATTCCTTTCTCTTAACCTACACTCTGATATCAATTCTTGATAGGGAAGGTGATCTCTAGCCTGCAGTCTGAATGTGTTCTTAGCCTCTTCCCATTCTATTACCTTTCCCTCTTTAAGTATTTGCTCCCAATACCTTGGTTCCTTTGCCAGTTTCTCCAGTAAATTACACAACCCTTTGGATATTCTCTGTACCCCTAATTGCAGTCATCCCTATTAGCAGAATCTCTTTTCTCCATTCCCATGTTGGCTTGGTTCTTAGAATACTTTCTTCTACTTTATGAATATAATATTATGTATGGTTATTCTTATTATTCTTAATTATCTACATCCAAAATCCCAGTTTCTTCTTATATCTTGAGCTTACCTCTATTTCATCATCATCCATTTCCACTGAGAATTATAGCTTTCTGCTTGTTCTATCTATAGGAGCCTTAACTGTATAGCTCTGAAATACCTTTCAAATCAGGTAATCCCAAACCACCTTGTTCTATTGGAAAGTCAACTTATCCCATTTAAATCTTGCCCTCATCCCCTCCCAGATAAAATTCTTCTCCTCTGGTTGATAAACATATGCCTGATCTATGTATATAACTAAAGGGACTAAAAACATTTTAACTGCTTGAGTCTTGCTATCTATATCCATAAAACAGAGCTTCCAATATCTCAGTTTTATAGTTTCCTTTGTTTAGTCTCTTCCCACATATCCTTAGCTGCCATAACAGAATCCTTTTTAACCCATACTCCTAAGTACTTCATTTTATCATGTCCCCTAAATATGAGTTATGATGAACCAATTAATGTGTGGGTACATAGTTTATACCATTGTCTTTGTTTCATTGTCATTAATTTGTATCCCCAAAAGACTTGAAATGGTCACAGAAAGTTCCACAAGACTGAAATGTCCTTTTCTGGTTTTATCAGGTACAAAATAATATCATCTCAAATAATGCAAACTTTTCTTGATTTCCATGCCAATTATATGCTTGAGTTTCTGAGCCCCTTATATTTTTGCCAGTAGTTCTAAATATAATGCAAATAACAAAGGGGAAAGAGGACACCCCTGCATGGTGCCTCTGTTCAAACAGAACTTATCAGAAAGGAGCCCAGCTTTAATTTTCACTACTGATCCTTCATATATCTTCCTAATTAACCTTATTACTTTTTCAGGGAAACAAATGCTTCCATTGCCCTACTCATAAAATCCCAGCTTACTCTGTTGAAAGATTTCTGTTCATTAAGACCCATCTTCAAAAGTGGTATTTTCTTACATTCTGCTTCCATCTGGATTATCATTCTTCAATTACTGTTGTCAAATGTTTGCTTCCCCTTCAAAAAAACACATTAATCCATATCTATCAGTTTGTTACCACCTCTGACATTCTTTAAGAGATTATAGCCAAAAGCACTTTATAATCATGGTTTACAATTGAAATGGGCTTATATGAAGCTGGACCTGATGAGTCTGCCATCTTTAGGTATTACAGCCACCACCAATTTCTTCTAGGATCTTGGTGCTTCTCTGTTAAACTAAACCTTCCAGATCTTTATCACTTTCTTCCTTCCTAGCTTCCAAGCTTCCACAGGAATACCACCTATTCATGGAGATTTTCATGTAGATTGGTTATTCATTACCATTTTTTTTCTCAACTCCACCTATCCTGTTAATTATTAAGCCTCATCTACTGCTAACATTGGCATATTTAATTCTTCCATAAACATTTCCATTTATACATTTTCTTGATTTCCACATTTCTCTGCCTTATACAGATTTTCATAAAATTTCTGAAATATTTCTAATACCTCTACTGGAACTTTGTTTTTTCCTTGTTATAGGCTACCTAAGTTTGACAACAGCCCTTTCTACTTTCTGTTGCCTGAGTCATTGTGCTAAAAACTTTTGTGCTCTGGAGTTATTATAGAAAAACAGTTGCTTAACAGCAGTCTTTCTAAATGCATGCATATTATTCAAGTAAACCCTTATCTTCTCTTCAGCATTCTGCAGTTGTGCCTTTTCTTGTTCTGTGAAATTCCCCTGATTCTGCAGTACTTTAACTTTTATCAGTCCTTCTAAATAATTCATGTTATTTCTTAACCTCATCTGTTTTTCTTTTATTTCTACCCTATTTTTAAAGTCCGCTTTCATTTTGTCCTACTCCCTTGCTATGTTGTCTTAAGAATGTTGTATCTTCCCTAATAACTCCCAAATAATTTCACCTTCCATTCCTTAAATTTCTTTTTGTTTAGCAGATAGGTGGGAAAGTGCCAATGTCTCATTTTTATTTCATTATCCTTGTTTTAGGTATTATTGGTGCATGATCTGAAATCGTTATTGGATGCTTATCAAAAATTTCAGTTAAATGCACATGTTGCTGTGAAATATATTTTCTGTCAAGCCTAGTCCTGTTTTTGTACTTTGAGGAATAATATGTAAATATCTCAGTGCTCCTACTACTGAATTCACATCTTCCTTGCCAAATATGTTCATAGATTTCTTCAAAAATATATTTTCTTTTGTTATATTTTCCCTTCTAGGCCCCCCATTACATATTCTCACTTTTGCAAATCAAATTCTAGTCCTCACCAATAAGTAATATCACCTGCCGAACACTGATTATTTCTCCCAAAATGTTCTCAAGCTTCATTGTAGCAGTTTTAAGTAGAATATAAATACATGCCAATGTAATCCTTCTCCCTTGCCAGTAGCCCCTCACTAATACAAATCTATCATTGTCATCTTTTTTTTTCTTTTCTATCACTATTGGAGCTCCTCCAGCAATTAATATAAATACTCCCCATTTCCTTTGTCACAGATATTCCACTGAATAACCATCCTGAAATCCTTGCTTTGTGAAATTCACATGCTCAGTTCTTTCCTAATGTGCCTGCTTTAGCATAGCCATTTGCACTCTGCATTTCTTAATATAATTCACTACTCTTTCTTTTGTATATAATTGTAAGACCATTCATGTTCAAAAATAATATGGACATTGTTGCCAATATGAAAAGAAGTTATTCTTTCCACCTGTTATGCACAACAGCATTTTTAATGTCTAGTTTCGATTTTTGTGTTACATGCATACACTAATGTTTTGCAGGTTGCTGTTTTATACAGTTGTTTCTTGTCATATCCATTTGAACCTCTGTCACATCTTACAAGACTTTTTGTTTTAATGAAAACCCTCAAATTCACCCCCAGAACCTATTACATTAATGCAAACACAAAACTTTGTACATTTTCAGATAATGAAGTTTAACCCTCCTAATAGGAACAATTGTCTCAATTGACAGCTACACTCAAAGGTTTTAATTGACCTATAAATAAAAGTTATCCATGCTAAGATGTCATGGTACAGCCCATGCTTCTACTAACATTTATCTTTATTCCACTCATGGCTGTAGAAAAAAAATGAATGCTTTCAAAAAACATTATATTTTAGCCATTATAAAATAAAATATTCTGTTTTGGTTGCATTATCAGATTATCTCCATAGAAACTTGAAAACCAAATACACAGTTGTCTTCAGCTACAAGCTTCTTGTGTTGCACTTTGAACATTTATTTGCTAAAAAGAAAACTTGTATTACATTCAGTGTTCTTTTATTGACTTGCCTCCACAAAAAACCTGTTGTTAGATCAAGCCAATGGCCTTAATCCAGTCATTCTCCTAAACAAAAGTACGAAAATGCATATCAATTTTATTTATATAATCATCTATATACTTTTACAACCCATCCCTCAACAACCTAAGATTACAGCCTATTATCTTAAATATGCATTTGTACAGGCTTTATTTTTCTTTTTACATTACATTGCCTATATTTCTTAAAAGTAAATAAGAAGGAAAAAAGAAGGAAAAAGGATAGCTGTTTACTCTAGTATCTCAACAACAGAAAATTAACTGAAATGATTTACTATGTAATATGCTGTATATGTCATGTTTTATACAAATACTGTTAAGAAAAAAATTGTTTTACTTACAGTTACTCTTTCCTTCCTCTTCCCGTCTCCTTAATGTTCTTCCAAACATTAATGACATGACATGAAGTAGAGCATATATTTTGTCAAAAAAGTTCAATATTTCCAGTTTGTCTTGTTCAGCCATATTTCACAAATGTAATTTATGCTTTGTAATCCCCATATATATTCATTAACTTCTGAGTTGATGGTTTTCTTCCTGTTGTGCTTTGTAATCCCATATATATTCATTAATTTCTGAGTTGATTGTTTTCTTACTGTTGATCTCCACCCCCCTCCTGAGCTCCAGTCTGTGGTTCATTTCCAATGTACTCCTGAGTCTTCTAGCCAATGCCTGTACTTCTTTCCTGTCTCCCAAGCATTTTCTGTTGGAACACTGAAAAAGGTTTAACTGGAATAGTCTCTCTATGAGCTTTATTATTGGAAGAAGGAGAAGTAGAATTCCCTTCTGTTTGATAGCTCACTTTTTGTTGGATAAACTTTCGTATTTCCTCCATAGTATATTATGGATCAAAAAAATATTTTGCCCTGCCAGGAAAAATATTTTGAAGATAGCTGGATGCAGCAGCTTGAAACTCACACCTGTCTCTTGACATTCCCTGATTGCTGGAATAAATTTAGTACCCTTCTGCTTGGTGCACAGTGAGTAATCATTTTCCACAAACACTCTACAGTCTCCAATATTTACTACTTCATCCTTCTGCCACAGTTTTGTCAAAATCAGCTCTTTCTACTGGTAGTATTTCATATTTACTATTAGAGGTCTTGGCTGCTTTGTCATAGCCAGGTTTGGAGCTTACACACAATGCATCTTTTCAATTAATAAATCCTAACAAATAAAGAAGCCAAGAGGTTTCAAAATCTACAACAGAATTTAATGTACTTAAAATAATGAATGTAAAGTGCTTTTCATCCATTCGGATCACCGGACCTCTTCAGACAAAAAACAGTACACAGCAAGTTTAAGTACAAAAACTTTTCCCTCCATTCAGTCATCCACCCAATCAAATAAACTACATAATTTGAAGGTTATTAGTCAATTAGCATTCACTAGTAGTACTTAACCCCATTTTAACCATGTAAATTAGTATTCACTAAGACATATCCCCATTTAAATTGCCATATTTTTTAAAATTCACTTCAGTATACTACTTTCCATATTTTAAAACATAAATGTGTAAATACTGTTCCTAAAATATAAACACAAAAGTAATTGTTAAATAGTTAAAATATCAAATTCATCTAGTGAGACTTCTCAATTTATATATTTATATTGGTAAGACCAATAGAAAACTTAAGGAAAGGGCTTACAAGCATATATATAGTAGAATTTATTTATTTTACATTTGTTGACCGGGATAGTCCGACTGGATACATGTCCATTTTCAGCAAAGGCCCGGGGAGAAAAGCTCCAGCATAAACAGATAAGTAAAAAACATTACTAACTCGAAGTAAAGACTCCAGGTAAACAGAATAGTGTAGAAACAATATAGAGATACTTACAAAGTATACATAGACAATCATAAATAGACAAGTTCACAGGTTAAAGGTTACCCCTGTTTACAACATGGGGAATAAATAGACAGTAACTAGGTTACTAGTTTATTCAACATTTCTTAATTAGTGCAACCAGGCTTATTACATTGGCACAGCCAGTTTAGTGCCAGGTGTTGTTTAAGTTTGGTTTTAAACTGGTCTATGGAGGAGAGCATTGTGATGACAGCTGGAAGTAGGTTCCAGACTCTACTTGTAGAGTTTGCAAATAGGGCATCACCAGCTGCATTGTTAGTTTTGATGGTTTGAATTAATAGTTCATTTGAGGATCGAAGCAATCTTGGATTGTTATAGGGGGTGATTATGTTCCTAAGAGCTGGTGTATGATTTGGGTTATAGAGAATTTTATTGGCCATAATCAGAAGGTTGTATTGGATTAGATTGGGTAGTTCAAGCCACCCAAGCTGTTTGAGGTTGATATAGTGGTTTGTCCTAAAAGGCAGGCCAGTGGCAAATCTGGCAATGTGATTATAACGGGTTGACAGTCTGTTGAGTACAGTCTTGTTTAGATTGGAGAGAAGGGGGAAGCATATAGCAGTGTAGCAAGTAGATGAGAGCGAGCTAAAGCAATCTTGGCTGGAGAGGTTAGGAAGGTTTTTATTCTATACAGAGACCCAAGTTTTTTATTGATGGTCTTGATCGTTTGATTTACTTGTAGGTCAAATTTTAGGTTGTTGTCAATGATGACATCTAGTAGTTTTGTAGAGGGGTCAGGGGAGATTATTATGCCATAGTTTGCATTTATAGTGAAGTTAAAAGCATCAGACCTATGTGTTGGAGAGAATAGTAACATTTTAGTTTTTTTGGTGTTTAATAACAGTCTCGGATCGGAGATCCAGTTTTCCACAGTACTGAATGTGGACTGGGTAGCAAACCTCAAGTCTGAGGGAGATGTAGCTGAGCAAACCAGGGTGGAGTTATCAGCGTATTGAATGCAGATGACATTAGGGATGACAGTATGTAGGTCATTAATAAAGATGGGAAAAGTACAGTTTTGTACCTACCATAAATGTAGATGTTCGAGGATTCCATTGCTGCAGTCCTTACTATTGGGTATAGTCCGCATCCAGTCGGCCCCATACCCAGAGTATAGAGCGCCGGTCAGGGCGGCGCATTTAGACGCCAGCACGTCAGGGGTACTATAATCGCATGACGCGCCGTCATATCCTCAGTCTTTTCTTGCCCCAGATGTCAGAAGACCCTAAAAAGACAAGGCCCAAAATACCTGCACCAAAACATGAACAAGACATACAAAAATATAAGCAGGTAAACTCACCTACACAACCACCCCCCTACACACAGAGGGGGGGGAAGAGGGAGAATTGGACCATGGCAATGGAATGAACATCTACATTTATGGTAGGTACAAAACTGTACTATGTTCTTCGTTTTCCATTGCTGCAGTCCGGTAGAATCCCAAAGCAGAGGTAAGGGAGGCTGGCAAATCATAAAGAAGCAGGAGCTGACAACATGCCTTGCAAAACAGCTGTGGCAAAACCAGCCCTAGACTTAGAGTAGATAGGAAGGTGATAATGCTTAGAGAAAGTATGCACTGAACTCCAAGTAGCTGCTTCCAAAATATCCTTAGTTGCCACCCCGTAGAAATGCTGTTGAAGTGGCAGTAGCCCTAGTGGAATGAGGCCTAATCCCAGCTGGAACCTCCTTGCCATGATGGGAATAACAAAATGCAATGCAAAAGCCAATCCACCTAGAAATAGTTTGTTTTGACACAGGCTTGCCCTGCGAACTCAAAGCAAAAGAAACAAACAACTGCTGAGACTGCCTAAAATCCTTAGTCCTGCTTAAGTAATAACATTGCCTGTGCACATCTAAAGTATGCAAAATCTTTTCCCTTTATTTTGGGGTCTGCATAAAAAGTAGGCAAATGAATAGTTTGGTTTAAAGCCACACTAGAAACCACCTTAGGCATAAAGGAAGGATTAGTACGTAATGATACCTTATCCTTATGGAAAATCAAAAAGGGCTCGACTGCCATAAGGGCCTGCAACTCAGACACCCTTCTTGCAGAAGTAATAGCCAAAAAAAGCAGTCTTCCATGACAAATATTTCAATTCAGCAGTACCCGCAGGCTCAAAAGGTTGTAGAGTAAGTTTTCCAACACAAAATTGAGATCCCAAGCAGGAGTAGGAGCTCTACGTGGGGTCTTATATTCTTTGCCCCTCTAAGAAACTGCTTGAACAAAGGATGCGAAAACAATGGTGGGTCACAATCATAGTGAGCTGAGATTGCTGCAGCATGAATCTTAATGGAAGAGAAGGACAGACCCTTGTCCAGTAACTCAGTAAGATATTGAAGAGCCATACTCAAATTAGGCTCAGAAATCTCCAAATCCTTTGCTTTACTCCAAATTAAAAATCTCTTCCATTTTGCTTTACACTTTCCTTGTACTAGGTCTTCTAGCTTCCCTAATCACATTTAAAACTTGTTGAGGAAGTTGAGACCTGCTGTGTTTCAACACAGAATATGCCAGGCTGTCAGATGAAGAGAGTGAAGCGTGACATTGAGCAGATGACCGTCCTGCTGGGATAACAGATGTGGAATCAAAGGTTAAGGCCATGGAGGCTTCTTTACCAGACTCCGTGTAGAGGGTACCAGTGTTGCCGAGGCCAATCTGGAGCTATCAAAATCATCCTTGGCCCGTCCTGTCTGACCTTTAACAGTACCTTTGGAAGAAGAGGCAGAGGTGGAAAGGCATACACAGGAAGGTTTGTCCAACTGAAAGACAGAGCATCCACTTTCCAAGCTGTGTGATGAAACCCCTTTGTGCAAAACTGTGGCAGCTGGTGGTTTAGTGGAGAAGCGAACAGATCTATGTCTGGAGTTCCCCAAGACACTGTCAATTTCTGAAATACATGAAGATCCAGTTTCCACTTGTGGGGATCCATGAGTTGTCTGCTTAACACATCTGCTAAGGAGTTCTGTGCTCCTGGCAGAAACCTTGCCTGAAGAGTTAGGTGCAAGCGTGGCAGTCTCTCCATAAAATCATTGCTTGCCTGCATAGAGGATAAGAATGTGTTCCCCCTTGTTTGTTGAAGTACCACATGACAGTTGTGTTGTCTGTTAGAATCAACACCTGCCCTGGAAGAAGCAACTCCTTGAAAGCCAGCAATGCGAACTGGACTGCTAACATCTCCTTCATGTTGATATGTAGATGCTGTAGTCTGGCAGGCCACTTGTCTTGTATCCACTTTCCATTTAGATGAGCTCCCAAGCAATGTCTGAGGCATCTGTCAGTAAAATCTGACTCGCCTCTGGCCGGTCTAGAGAGTCCCTTGTTTAGGTGACATTCCTGAGCCCACCACAAAATTCTCTCTGATGGGAAGGTAGTATTTGAATGACAGAGTCTAAATCCTGGCAGTGCTGTGTCCATACATTTTGAGATACCATTGTAACTTCCTCATATGCAGTTTGGCATTGGGAAGCACCAGAATACAAGATGCCATGAACCCTAATGCTTGTAGGACTGTCTCTGCAGTCAGCACGGACTGATGAGATAGTTGATGGAAGTAAAGTGATAGACTCTTTTGTTTGTCCGGGGTTAAAAAGGCCATCTGGGCTGCTGTATTCAGTCTCACACCCAGAAAGCACATGTCTGGAGAGGGTACTAGACTGGACTTTATTTCGTTCACAGAATACCCTAGGCATCTTAGCACTGCTATAAGATATTCCAGATGCTGTAGAAGGTCTTCCTTTTCTTGAGCCAGAATCAGGCAGTCGTCTAAATAAGGATAGATTTGAAGTCCTTGTAGCCTGAAGTAAGCTATCACTGGAGCCAGAACCCTTGTGAATACTCTGGGCGCAGTAGATAAGCCAAAGGGCAATGCAGAGAACTGATAATGAGAATCTCCAGCTCGAAACCCCAGATACTTCCTGTAACTTAGCCTGATAGGCACATGAAGGTAAGCTTCCTTGAGATCTAAAGTTACCATCCAGTGATCTTTGCCCAGCAGGGGTAAAAGCTGTTGTAACGTCAACATCTTGAACTTGGGAATGTCCAGATAAGTGTTGAGGAGGCATAAATCCAAAAGCAGTCTCCACGTGTTCCCCTTCTTTGGTACTAGGAACATGCGAGAATAAAATCCTAGGCCCCTTTCTGATACAGGGACTGGCTGAATGATGTCCAACACCCATCTGTCTTGAGTAATTAAATCCCAATTTTCTTTGAAAAGAGACAGTCGGCCTTCCAAAGGAGCTGCCAGGCGAGAATCTACTGGCAGCTGAAAAGGCAGGTCATTGGGTCTGTTTACGAAAGGACTGACCCCTGCCCTCACCAGAAGTCTGAGCAGGTGAACTCCTGTTCTAGGCCTAAAAGAACCTTGAGCCCTGCCCCTACCACTAGACCTACCCCTAGACTGGGAATCATAAGCAGGATATGTCCACCCCTTAGCAGGCCAATTTCTACTAAACTTCGGTGGCTGTACCTGCAAAAAATCTTTAACAGTTTGCATAGACTTAGCTTTGTCCTCCATTTTCTTTAAAACTGCTTCCACAGGTGAACCAAACAACACATCAGACTGTAAAGGAGCATCCAAAATCCTTGTCTTAACATGCTCAGCCAAATTTTGATCCCTCAACCAGGCATGCCTGCGAAGAACAGAACTAGTGGCAGCCACCCTCGAGGAGGCCTGCACAGCATCAAAACCACATTGCAAAGAATGCTTGCCCACTTGTTCAGACACATAAACTAAATCCAGCAAGTCTTTACAATCAATACCTTCCGCCAAAGCATCCACCTTAGATTTCAATTGTGAAAGGAGATAATTTTGATATTTCAGCATGTGAAACTGACAATTCAACGCTCTCATGGCTAGAGTGGAAGAAGTATATACTTTCTTACCCCACCTATCTAACTTGCCTCTTTGTCAGTGGGAACAGGATTTTTAACCACAGAGGCCTTAACACCTTTAGGCCCCTGAGAAACAGTTTCTGGGTCCGACTCTTAAACAAATACTTATGAGCTGGGCACCCTATAGTACCTATCAGGTTTAACAGGAGCAGGAGGCAAAGAATCGGGGTTCAGGAAGCCTCTGCAAAACATCTTCCACCACATTCAACACAGGAGGTATAGCTAAGGGCCTATGCTGGGGTAAAACAAGAATTCCCTAAGCCTCTTCCTGGAATCAGAGTAATCCTGGCCTTCCCATTTAAAGTGCTCCCTCATGGAATGCAGAGTCTCTGAAAATGAAAAATCCTCAGGAGGAGAAGCTGAAGGAGTGGCATCATCCACATCAGGATCAGAATAATGAGGATACTCCTGCAAATCTTCAGAAGACTCAAACCCCTGAACCCTGTTCAAAATTGTCAAACTCTGGTTCCACTCTAGGCCTCTTATCAGGAGGGCCCATAGAACCTCTAATCATAGTAATCAAATCTTCTGCCATTTTAAGCATATGTTTCTTAGGTACAGGACCGAAAGGCTAGGAGAAGCCCTACTGAAGCTGAAGTTGGCCTACCTCTAAAAGAAGTTTTGGCAACAGAAGGAGAGGCTCTAACTACTTTGGGAAGGGAGGAAGAATAGTTACCTGAAGCCCCTCAGCCTGGCCTGCCTCCTGAGAGGGTACATCCTGTAACAGTAAAGTTTCTGCCTGAGACTCCATAGAAACTCCTGGCAAAACCTCTGGCTCTACTGAGCCATCTAAAGAACCGGCGTCCGGGACTGCGGGTTCATCAACCCTAGGCTTGCATTTTATAATTTCCCAAACACTAATCTGGCACAGTCTAACCTCCTCTTAATAGTGCGTTTGTTAAACCCGAGCACAGGCGAGCAAAACAAACACGTCGTGCTCCAGGCCTAAACAAGGTATACACAATGTATGGTAATCCCTATGAGGTATTTGTTTCCCACAAAATACAGTTATTCACTTTTCTGACATCCGGTTAAATACTGAGGCAAGAAAACCAAAATGTTCTCCCCAGAATACCCTAGCAACTCTGATTCGGTCTGAAACTGCTTCTGCATCGGACAACGCGCAAAAAAGACTGAGATATGATCGCGGTCATTGCGTAGTACCCCTGCTGACTGGCGCAGTCGTCAGTCCCTGACGACGTCAAGCCTTATATCTGGTTCTGGCCGACTGGACCGACTGATACCCCCAATAGTAAGGACTGCAGCAATGGAAAACGAAGAACATCAGTGGAGGCCCTAGTATGGAGCCTTGTTGTACTCTGAGGGTATTTGGTAACAGGTTGGAGAGCTATTTCTGCCAGAGAACAGCTTGCTGCCTCCAACTGAGGTAGGATGAAAACCATTGAAGGGCCTTATAGTCTAGGTCGAAAGTTTGCATGGTGTCAATCAAAAGTTGGTGATCGACCATGTCGAATGCCTTGGATAGATCCAAGGAGAGAGCTGAGGATATGTAATTATGTTCTGGTTATTATTTATGGTATTGGTGAAGGCCAGTAGGGCTGAGGTTGTACTGTGGTGAGGTCGGACGCCGTGTTATCAACCATAAGGTGATTTTGGATTAGATGGTGCATAAATTGTTTATGTATACATTTTTCCATTATCTTTGCAATTGGAGAAAGTATGGCAATTGGTCTATAATTGAAGAATTCAGTGGATGATCCTCCTTTATGCAGTGGAATTACGTAGGATGTCTTCCAAATGGTGGGGATTTTAGCCCCTGCTATGGTGCAATTAATTAGTATTGATATTGGATAGGCGATAGCATCAGCTGATATTTGTAGGTACTCGGCTGGGAGTTTGTCGGCGGAGAGGGTGGTAGGTTTTAGTTTTTTGATTAAGGACCGAATTATAGCCGTGGATACTGGTGTAAGGCTGAACGAGAGTTGGTTTTTGGAGGTGATACTGTCAGGGCCAGAGGATTTAGGAGGTAATTGATTAGCTAGGGCTTGAATTGTCTCAGTAAAAAGAGCAGTTAAAACTGTTAGAGACTTCTTCAAGGGTTTTATCAATTTTAGCGGCAAGGGTAGGTGTATATGTTTTACCAGGATGAAGTAATTTATTCAGGCCTGTCCAGAACTTTTGGGGATTATTCTGGTTAGCAGTTTGTAAATTACTACAGTATTGTTTTTTGTCTTGCATTATGGATTTTTTACTTTGATTCCTAGCTTGCCTATATTTAACATGGTCATGGGGTCTTTGGTGGAGCACCATCGAGTCCATATTTTGTTTCTACTGATAATTTTTTGTCTAGTCTCTTTGGAAAGCCAGGGTGCCGTTTCTAATTTAGTATGCTTTGAGTGGACAGGTGCATGCAAATCTAGGATTTCAAGGAATTTGTTGTTAAAAAATACAACTGCCTCATCTAAGGGGAGGTGTTTTAGCATAGCCCAGTTACAGGAGTTAGGTTCCTGTTGGAATTTGGTAGCGTCAAAGTCCCTTTTGTTTCTGACTTTCCTGAGTAAAGGTTGTTGTTGGTTGATGTCTTTTTGTTTAATTATGTAAGTGAGTTGGTGGTCACTTAGGTCATTGGGGAGGGTACCAGCAGTATACAGTTGGGGGTTACTATTTACTAGTATCCAGTCAAGTATGCTATCTTTTTGGTTGGGTTTACCAAGTCTGGTAGGCGTGGTTATAGTTTGTGTGAAGCCATGTAGGTTGATGTGGGTAGAAGGGGATTCTGAGGAACAGGTTCCCAAATCTATGTTACAGTCTCCAAGTAGTAGGGTTTCTTGGGAATAGTGACATGATAGCCAGTGAAGAATATCTTCAAGTGTGGCTACATTGTTGCCTGGGGGGATATACATACAGATGATGGTGATGCATTTCCTTTTGTTAAGTTGTTACATTGTTGCCTGGGGGGGATATACATACAGATGATGTTGATGCATTTCCTTTTGTTGAGTTGTTACATTGTTGCCTGGGGGGATATACATACAGATGATGGTGATGCATTTCCTTTTGTTGAGTTGTTACATTGTTGCCTGGGGGGATATACATACAGATGATGTTGATGCATTTCCTTTTGTTGAGTTGTTACATTGTTGCCTGGGGGGATATACATACAGATGATGGTGATGCATTTCCTTTTGTTAAGTTGTTACATTGTTGCCTGCGGGGGATATACATACAGATGATGTTGATGCATTTCCTTTTGTTGAGTTGTTACATTGTTGCCTGGGGGGATATACATACAGATGATGGTGATTCATTTCCTTTTGTTAAGTTGTTACATTGTTGCCTGGGGGGATACACATACAGATGTTGCTGATGCATTTCCTTTTGTTGAGTTGCAGTCTAGTGGCATGTATTTCTGAGTTATTAATCTGAGGTGGTTGTTTAACAACTATGCTCAGATTCAGCTCAGATTTGTAGAGTATGGCTACTCCACTCCCCCTTCCTGGAAGCACGATCCAGCCTGTGTATATTATACCCTGGTGGTAACACTTCATTGTCTGTGCTGTTAGGCTTTAACCAGGTCTCAGATAGACAGAGAATCTCAGGGGAGTATACAGCCAGGAGAGCATACAATTCATGTATCTTATTATTAATACTTCTAATATTCAGATGACAGGTCAGGAGAGAGTTATTTGGTATGCTGATTATAGTTTTAGGGCTTAGGTCACTGGTGGAGGGGATGTATTTATCAGAAATGGATGGGCCTGGGTTGGGGTTGACGCCTCCACTGAGTATGAGGCTTGGTCTGTACCTTGTGGTAAGCCTCAGGAGTTTGTGTAAAATTTTGTAGTATTGTAGATTGAGAGGTAATGTGCAAGGGGTTAGTAAACTGAAAGAAGGACCACGTAGGGCTATACCCTTTGTTATTAACATGACTGAAGGTGGGAAGCTTTACAGCTGGAGTGATAGTATGGCCTTTAGGGTACTGATAGTCAGTAAACATATGGTTTTCATATAAGGTGAGTACATAAGTGGTGAACAGAAAGGGTAGTAAGGTGTAGATTAACATAATGAGAGAGAAGTATCTTATTCTGAACTTTAGTTATGTATGACACGACAGTGGTAGATCTGATAGTTAAATCAGAGAAAATGGTGTGGGTGAAGGGAAATATGTTTGGTGAGGCAACAGGATGGTGGGGACAGGGCAGAGAGTATGAGGTAGAAGTTAATAGGATGGGTTAGCAGGGGTGTGGTTAAGTACCTATAAATGTAGAGATAGTGGGGGCGGGTGAGAATTGGGGGCAGGGAGTGGAGCGGGGCTAACACTGACTCCAAGTTTCTGTTTAGCAGAAGGAGAAGTTATATCTTTAGAATAGGTAATAGAATATAGTTAGGCTGTGTTATATGCTTATACAGGGTATTTATGAGCTACAGGTAGTGGGCACAAAGTTTGAGTTTCAGGGCTATTTAGTGGGGGAGTGGAGTAAACTACAGTGAACAGGGATAAGTTCAGGGCTAGAGATAGTGTTATGGGCAATGGTGTTTAAATAGCAAATGACTTTAGGTGGCTTTAAACCCAGGGCAGCATTTTACAGGACAAAATACAGAGAACAGTAAAGGCAATTAACCTTGGCCACTCGTAGGATGTACCTCAGGTAGTTAGTGGGTATTGGTTTTCAGGGTAGCTTCTTTCAGGCAGGAAACCCTTATTTTTAGATATTTTGAGGGGGTATTCCTACAAATGAAACATACATTAGGTGTGAGAACCTTAGAGACACATGCTTCTACTCTCTAAGCAAGCAAACAATTCACATTCACAACAGTCATAGGATATACGGTAAACAGTAGCTTCGTATCTATACAGAGTTAATTGCTTCATATACACAATAAGGTTAGGAAACAGTATTGCACAAAGCTAGACCTTAATTTCAGTGTTGCACAAAGCTAGACATGAATATCAGTTTTAGAAATGTCGTGAACAACAGCGAAAGTGTTAAGTCTTCATTTCCTGTAGCAGTATTTCTTTGTTAAACAGGCTACCATTCCACATGCAGGAAAAGTTCAGAATAGAAAAAAATGATCTATGCCAGGGTCATTAAACAAGCCTTATTAGAATGCATTACATGTAAAAAAGCAGATACTGGGCAACAACAACTGTCGTAAATTGTTTTTTAAAGGCTCAGAGAGCGTGCATGATTATACAGAGTCGCTAATGCAGAGGCACGGATTTAAATGGAGACATACGCTGTACAAATTTACCTTATACGGCTCATATTTCTGTGCCCTCAACAAATCTTATCAAGAAACTTCAGTACACACTAAAAACTAGCCCAAATAAATGCTGGGATAATAGTGTTCAAAAACCTCAGAGGCACAATTCAAAGTAAGGCAGAACGCTATATCTCCGGCTCAATTGTTTATACAGTAGCACATGGTGAGTTAACCCAACTTGCAACTATGTAGCAGAAATAAAAAAAAAACATTTAACATAGCTAAGAATATTCCTGGAAATGTCCGTTCACCTTATTTGCTATCTGTTGCTGATATTAGATAGCACAGAGACATAGAGTAAATACAGAGCAGTTTTGCAGAAATAACATACCTCTTAGAATAATCAACGCTGCCGACTGGGTCTGGAGGTACCGGACATTTGATAATGGTGGTTTCTGAGAGGAATATAAGAAACCTTGCATACGTAGTGAATCTGGGTGGAGTTAAGGGGCTAACACTGACTCCAAGTTTCTGTTTAGTCCTTGGTAAGTATACAGGGTCTGACTTACTTTGTAATCCAATTAAACTGGGGTTAGAGCAGAAGGAGAAGCTATATCTTTAGACTAGGTAATGGAATATAGTTAGGCTGTGTTATATGCTTATACAGGGTATTTATGAGCTACAGCTAGTGGGCAAAAAGTTTGAATTTCAGGGCTATTTAGTGGGGGAGTGGAGTAAACTACAGTGATCAGGGATAAGTTCAGGGCTAGAGATAGTGTTATGGGCAATGGTGTTTAAATAGCAAATAGACTTTAGGTGGCTTTAAACCCAGGACAGCGTTTTACAGGACAAAATATAGAGAACAGTAAAAGCAATTAACCTTAGCCACTCGTAGGATGTACTTCAGGTAGTTAGTGGATACTGGTTTTCAGTGTAGCTTCTTTCAGGCAAGAAATCCTTATTTTTAAATATTTTGAGGGGGTATTCCTTGGCCACTCATAGGATGTACTTCAGGTAGTTAGTGGGTACTGGTTTTTCAGGGTAGCTTCTTTCAGGCAGGAAACGTTTATTTTTAGATATTTTGAGGGGGTATTCCTCTTAGAATAATCAACGCTGCCGACTGGGTCTGGAGGCACTGGACATTTTATACCGGACATTAGTATAAGCAAGGGCAAGAATGAGAATGCCTTGGCAAGGTATTGTAGTAGTCATCCGGGCCATGCCTTTACTTTTAGAGTGATAGACAAAGTAAAATACAATCTAAAAGGTGGCCCCTTCCCTTTAATTCTAGAAAGGCAGGGAGTGTTATGGCAGTTACACCTGGACTCTAGTAGAAAGCCAGGCTTAAATGAAGTGATTTCGATTGCATGTATTTTAAAATTGAGAAGTCTCATTAATGCATTTGATATTTTAACTATTTAACAATTACTTTTGTGTTTATATTTTAGGAACAGCATTTACATATTTATGTTTTAAACTATAGAAAGTAGTAAACTGAAGTGACTTTTAAAAAATATGGCAATTTAAATGGGGATATGTCTTAGTGAATACTAATGTACATGGTTAAAACGGAGTTAAGTACTACTAGTGAATGCTAATTGACTAATAACCTTTAAATGATGTGGTTTATTTGGGATGACTAAATGGAGGGAAATTTTTTTGTACTTAAACTTGGTGTCTGTGTACTGTTTTTTCTGAAGAAGTCCGGTAATCCGACCGGACAAAAAGCACTTTGCATTCATCGTTTTAAGTACATTAAATTTTGTTGTGGATTTTGGAACTTCTTGGCTTCTTTATGTGTTTGCAGTTTTAGTGGTTCTTTTACTAGGTTCAATTAAGAACTCCTGCTATAGAATACCTGTCTAGTTGTTTATTTGCGCTCTCATAAAATTGATATATTTTGTTTCTTGTAGTTTCTCTTGTAGAGAAGAATCTGAACTTTTGTTTAAAGCTCCTCCATTTTCCAGCATTTTGTTATTTGAGTTGATATAATCCTTCAGTCTTTCATTTATTTTAATCAGCTTTGAGCATATTTGACTTATTTTTACTGGAAGTCATGGCTTGCACCAAAGCTAGAGCTTGAACTGCTTTTTGCTGAACAGCTGCAGGATTCTTCACAGCCAGTGGTTTCTCATCACCTTTTGTGGTTGATTTTCTTTCAGGTTCCCTCAATTTCTTCATCCAGGCAGTGTACTTATTAGGCTTTAACTAAAATTTACCACAAAGACAAATTCACTTGCTCTCTTTTCTGAGTTTGTTTTCACACTGGGAGAGCTGAAATTAAGCTATTACTCCATGTACAGCCATCTTGGAACTCCAGTCCTATTGCAGTTTTATACCTTCTTGGGTGACAATAGGAAGAAGAACTGCAATATTAAAAATTACAGTTTTTTTTTTAAAAGGAATACATAAGAACATGTACTAAAATCAAGATAAAAATTAAAAACTGTTACATTTTACTAGCTTTCCCCATAAGACATGTGCTACAGTTTACTTACTTCTTGACTGTTGGATACAAACAGGTATCAAAGATGCATTAAATCAAGATAGAAATTAAAAATAGTTACATTTCACTAGTGTAATTTGTAAAGTGCATTTTTACTGTAATACATGCTTTTTGGTTTAAGAATAAATTAAAACCTTGCTTCTTGACTGTTTGTATTATTGCAGTCTGCTACATAGAAGTTGCTGAGTTAGGTCACATAAGAATTTCCTTATCTGGGCTGTGGCTTGCTGAAAATTACCTTTCCCTTTCAGCATGTAACAGTGGAATCAGGAAGGATATTTAAATTCAAACTAGAAATGTCAGAAATCCTGTTTTAAGACTTATAAATAGATGGGGTGACTGTTAATTCGAACAGTAATAGTTAAGAAAGTACAAAAGCTACATGAGTGATACTGTTGGAGGATACCTTTGGAGATAGAATTCAATTATATTGCCAATAAAAAATGTAAAAAAGTCCATTTTGCACTTAAAAGACAGAAACAGTATGAACATTGCATATCTTTAGCCAGAAGCATATAGTTTCTAGACTAGATGTTAGACAGTATTTTTTTGACCATTGTCTGCTTTCTGGATGTTTTATTTTTATTTCCTTGTGTGAACCTCTTACTATTTGAATATTTACTTAGAAAATAATTTTTTAACTTATTGTAATGCCCCTTTCTGGACCATTAACCTGATATGGTAACTGGGCTTGTGTATCTCAGTGAAGCCATGAGTTATACAGTATATGGCACCCCAAGACAGGCAGGACATAGCAGAGAGTTCAGACCAAGGATGTTCCCCTGGAGAAGGTACCGGCAATTCACTCCAGTATTATTTCAAAGACAATCCAATGGACAAAAACAACAAGACACATTTCAGTTTGATACTGAAAGATGAGACCCTCAAGTCCAAAGGTGTCTAGCACACTACTGTAGAAGAGCAAAGGGCAGGTACAACTAGTAGTAGCGGTTATGACACAAATAGATTAAAGCCAAATGAAATCCCTCTACTAAGGTGCTCACAGATTCATAGATTCATAGATTCATAGATTAGTACTAGGCTAGCTGCCCTCATGGACCATTTTAAGCCCAGCCAATTGCCCCCTGTGAGAATGTAACCCTGCACCTTGTGCTTCTAAGGTAAACACCTTAAATATTATGCCACCCTCCCACCCTAAAGACTGATACTGCAAAGAACTGAGTCACTGCTGCTTTGGATGTTAGAACTATGAGCCAAAGTAAAATGTATGTGTTGAAAGATTATATAACAAAAATAAACATTGACATCCTGGGAATTACTGAACTAAAGTGGACCACAGTGGGTCATTATGCATCAGATAATAAGATATTCTACTGTAGACAATATTATAGAATAAATTGAGTATCCCTCATAGATAATGAAAGGGTGTCCGAAGCAGTGCTCAGTTACAGACCAAAAAAATAAAAGAATAACTCGAAGGCAAGTCATTTAACATTTCAGTGATATAAGTTTATTCCATCTACAAATGCCAAAGAAGATGTAGACCAGTTGTATGAGGGTCTGCAGCACTTTCTGAAAATAACACCAGAAAAAGATAGTATATTCATCATAGGTGATTGGAATTTTACAGCTACTAATAAAAGTTCATCTTGAACAACATATAAGTTTGGCCTTGAAGTACAAAATAAAGCAAGGTATTGACCAGAATTCTACCAAGATAATTCACTGGTCACACTAAACACCTTTTTTATGCAGCCTAAGAGAAAACTTTATACTTTGATGTTGTCATACCATTAATGCCAAAATCCAATTGACTGTATATTTTATAGTCAGTCAATGAACAGCTTTGTATAGCTAACAAAACATGTCCTGGAGATGATCGAGTCTCTAACTATCAACCTCATATCACAAAGTCTAATATTAAATTAAAGAAAAAAGAAGGTCCTCCAGACAATCTACATATGAGTTCAACAATATTCTAAATAAATATGTAGTAGAGGTGAAGAACAGGTTTAAAGGATTAGGTCTCATAGAGACCTGAAGAACGATTGACAAAAGTTTATACTATTGTCAAGGAGGTAGCAACAAAAATATTCCAAAAAGAAAAAAGATTAGGAATGCAAAATTGCTGTCTGTGGTAACTTTAGAACTGGCCAAGGAATGAAGGAAAGCAAATGGCAATGGACATAGTTTAAATATGTCAAACTGAATGCAGAGTTTCAGAAAGTAGCAAGGGAAGAAATGGAGGCAGATTTAAAAGAAAGCTGCAACATAGTAAATAATAACAGGAAAGGAAAGACAAGAGATCTTCAAGAAGATTGGGAATATTAATGGAAACTGATATAAAAATGAGCATGTTAAAAGACAAAAACAGGATATAAAAAAACAATATACAAATGAGCATGTTAAAAGACAAAACCAGGAGGGACCTCACAGAAGAAAAATATATTAAAAAGAGGTGACAGGAATTCATTGAAGAATTGTATAAGGATCCTAACAGAAATGATACATATAATGGCATGTTTTCTGATATAGGGCAAGCAAACTGGGTAGTGAAGTTATATGGATCTTAAAAGGTTTGCTAAAAACAAGGCTGCAGAAAGGGATGAAATTCCAGCTGAACTGCTTAAATCCTGCAAAGTGATACTGTTGTGGTGTTGGTTGGAAAATATATTAGTAGTCATCAGATCAGAAAAGTGCAATTTATACCCCCCCCCCAAAAAAAAAAATAAAATCAGTGCTAAAGATAGTTCATATAATTGAAAAAAATGTAGTTGCTTCACATGCTGAAAATACTGCTCAAAATGATGCAAAATAGATATATGGACTGAGTACTGATAGAAATACAACCTGATTTCAGTAGCGGTAGAGGCATCAGAGGTGAAATTGTTAACATCTTCTAAACAATACAGAAAGCAAGAGAGTTCCAGAAAATTATTTCTTCTGCTTTATTGACTATTTTAAAAATCTTTGACTGTGTGAACCCTAACAAAATGTAGCAAGTTCTTACAGGAATGAGGAAACTGGATCACATTATGTGCATCCTGATTCCTGAGGAATATGCGTGCAGGAGAAGGAAGAATAGTTAGACACAGCTGTGGAATAATTGGCTGGTTCGAGACTGGGATGGAGTACAACGAGGCTGTTTATAGCTAGCCTGCTTATTTCATTTGTGCATTAAACACCTTGTACAAAATGATGGGATAGACAAACCCAATGATGGAATCAAAATTACCAGAAGAAATAATAACACCATTAGATAGGCTGATGATACCACTCTGATGGCTGAAAGTGAGGAAGAGTTAAAGAGCGTGTTGAGGATGAGAGCTGAACGTGCAAAAGTTGGTTTACTACTCAACATTAAATAAATAAATAACACTACATCCTCTTGCTTTATCATTTCTATCCAAATCATGGAGAATAACTGAATGCTGTATCAGTTTTTATTTCCCTGGGCTCAAGTATCTCTGCAGATGGTGACTGCAGCCACTAAATTAAAAGATGCCTGCTTCTTGGAAGGAAAACTATGGCAAATCCGGATAAGATTATTAAGTGCAAAGACATCACATTGGTAGCAAATACCTGTATAACAAAAGCTATGCTTTTCTTAATAGTTACATATGGCTGTGAGATCTGGACTGTAAGTAAGTCTGTGAACAGGAAAACTGATGCTTTTTCAGCTGTGGTGTTGGAGGAAATGTATGGGAATTCCATGGACTGCAAGATTAAAACAGTCAATTGTTAAGGACATAAACCCAGACTGTTCATTGGAAGGTCTGATTGTAAATCTAAAACTGAGACAATTGGCCACATAATGTGACTGGTTTCAGTAGAGAAGACATTAATGCCTGGCAAAAATAAAGGCAAATGGCAAAGGGGTGGCAGTTGCAAAGATGGACAGAGAGAATTACTGAAGTGATTAATAAGAATTTGCAAGATCTTAAAGCAACAGTACCTGGCAAACAGGCCTGGTGTGCTAAAGCCTTGAGAAAATGAAGAGTTGAAATCAACTGAATGACTTAACAACAACAGCAATTATTAATTTCAAGTAGAGAATTTTATCATTCAGCTTTTCTGTGCATGCATAGCTGATGATTTATTTTTCAGTTAAGGAACTAATACATCTGCTTGCATCTGTGTAAGGGACTCCTCAGAGCTAATTCATACCATTTTAATATTTAAAGTTTGGCTCATTTTAAGAGTTTATAGTAAGGTTTGGAAGATGTGTTCTTGTTTTTGTTTCAAGTCACTCATACCTTAAGCCCTGGGAATGACAGGGTTCAAAGTGAAGAGTTGCCATTTACTCTCCATTCTGAAATGTGTGTGTGTGTGTGTGTGTGTGTGTGTGTGTGTGTGTGTGTGTGTGTGTGTGTGTGTGTGTTCAATTACTATGACAACTGTTGCACTGATTGGCACTGTACTTGATCTGAGGCAGGTGAAATTATGGAGAGGCTGTGATTACAACTCTAATATTGAGCTTATCTGGGTGAGGTAGGCAGCAGCCCACATTTGCCACATTTCTTGAAGACCAACTGTTCTTTGTATTCTAATGAGTACAAATGGTGGGATTCAAACCCCATATGGTAGGTTCCATTGCACATTTCAATATTGATGTCAGTGACGTGGGAGTTAAATCCCATAGCCTTGTTCATCACATTTTAATTGGTGGTAACGTAAGATTTTTACACATGCTCATCACAGAGATTAAGAGTAATTTACTCTCAAAAGGGCTGCTCAGAACCTGCAACAAACATCACCTCCTCTGATATATATTTGGAGTAAACTTCCACTCCATTATCCCAAAGGTACATCTTACTTCATACTTCTATGAAATGTTAGCAAATTATTATAAACCACTTTGGTAATACGTAATTCTGAAAACTCACACTGAGATGAAACTGTCCTTATTGCAATTGGAAAGAATAAATGCTGTGAAAATGCTTTTCTTTCCAGAATATCCATTACACTAAAAGACATCTTCATAGACTCCTGAGATTTTTATGGCTAAGGAAAATTCAAATGCTGTCTGTAGAGATACTTGAGACAGAAGCATATCACTGATGCCCTCCTTAGGATCACACTGCAGGAAGGAAGGTTAGCTAGGATATGTGAATGTTTTTGCAGTTGTCTTTGCAATAAACATGTGATTAATGATGTTAACTCAGTCCCACTATGAGCTGAGTTCTCCACTCCACTCTGCTCTCCAGACTAACTCCTTCTGCCATTTTGTTTTTCAATGGCTCCCTTTTTACCTATATAGATGGTACACCATAGCCTGCACCCTTAAGTCCTTTAAATATCTGAAATGGAAACAGGACAGATGTATGTATTTACTATATGAAATGGAAAACAGAGCTGAAGTATGTATTTAATATCTGAGATGAAAAACAGGACTGAAGTATGTATTTAATATCTGAGATGGAAAACAGGACTAAAGTATGTCTTTAGAAGAAAGGAACCACATACGGTAAATGACAGACAACCATTGGCTCATCTGTGAACTTTGTCAAACGTCATACAGACTGCACAGGGCATAAATGTTTTTGTTTCTTTTGACTAGCTGAGCCATAGAGTTCACCTGGATAAAACAAACTGCTGAAGATATTTACAACACGGGCAGCATGTGCCTCAAGCCTTGTCAAGGACATAGTGTCAGAAAAGAACAAATCAGTTTATAATTTACCAACCCCCAACCCCCAGATGGGGATGTTAGCCTACTCAGGATTAAGACATTAGACCTATATCCCTTTATGCTGTCTACTGATAGGAATGGCAGTTTCTGTAGATAAATGTCATGAGCATGATACTGTATAAACAAAAGTGGGATCACTATAAGCAGATGTACAGCAACAGTACTATTACAAAGAGTCTCCAGGCTATCAGAACACCTTCTATATATCGACAATATCAACTGGGTTCCCTCATATACAACATCAGAGTATAGCATGTCCCCAGACTATGAAGGGTGTGCATCCTCTTCCTCAGATAATTAACACAAATTATGACACTGCTTAGCAGAATCCCAAGTATGGTATATTTTTAAAGATACATCAGCCCACTTCCCAGACAGGTGTGTTCCAGTACTCAAGGAATTATTTCTCTCCTTTGTGTACCAAATATGAGACTATCTTGTCTTGTATTAGAACTTATAGTTATTACAACTTTTAACCACAGCAAAGCTTTTCAGTTCTTCAAAGTGAAAATGCACTGAGGGCCAAAGCAAGATTTCTACCATGCTAGCAATCATCTGTTGTTTCCAGTCAAATCTCTATGCATCACAGGCCATCACCTTGCATCACTAAATGTAAAGCTCTTCAATCCCTGTGAGAAAACTACATCAATGCTTGTTAATAACCATTTGGGGTGTATCATTGCCCCCACTCCATGTGTTACAATCATACTTAGTACTTGAAGCATGAATATACCTAACAGACAATGTCTCTAGATTAATATTATATGTGAGGTAAACAATATTACTTCTATTTTTGTGTATGTTTTGTGCAAGCTGTTATTGAAATTGTTTACACAAATGTTAGGACATACATGTGCTCAGTAAGGCTATGGTTTGTACAGAAGTTTCCTTTTTAATCATATATACAAAGGTTAATGGTGCATTTTTCATAAACTTTTGTGTGTTTAAATCACTTCTTAATGTGTCTTGGTACTTTATTTTACTGTGAAAACAACTACTATTATTGTTATGAAGTTTTATACAGCTTATTTTTTTTTCAAGAGAAATCTGTATGCTGCCACCCCCTACAACAGTTAATTTAAGAATGGTCAAACATGGAAAGGTCGCAAGTTTCCTGTTCTTGATTTTTCACTAGATCAGTGCTGCCTAGGTCAAGCACTATCTACATTGTAGACTTTGCGAAGAGGGAGAAGGCGAGTTTTACTTTTGTTTTCCACCTTCTCTAGCTTCTCCAAGTTTGTTCAAATGCAGAGTAGAAATATTCAGAGATCAAGGGTGTAGGGTTTGCTCCAACAAAGAAAAAATATGTTTTACAGCCTCAGAAGTGTAAAATGCAAGTCCCCTTGGCTTTATACCTTTTAGCTTAGCTTATTCATGTGTCAACCAAATGACACACAATTAATTAGCTTAAACGTAGATTTTAATAGCGAGGATGCTCATGCTCTTTCCTAGACTGGGCTGTGAAATAGTGTGGTAGATGGTTTGAATCGATGCTATAGTCTAGGAGGATAAAGGTGTGAGGGAAGAGTGGATGTAGAAAAGATTAACCGTTCAGTGTGAAGTCGATGAATATATGTGCCTCAGATGAATAGTGAAGATACCTGGCCGTAGTTCAGGGGACTGCACTTCTATTACAGTATAAGTGGAAAAGGAGGATTCATATCCTTGATAAGGATAGAGTAATGTCATAATTAGTTCATTATATACTACCATTTTCTGGCATTTTTATGTTATGTTATTTGACTGTGTTATGCACCTTTCTTTTAAAAAATACAGTTAAAAATCACATTTTATGCATTGTGAAATGACCCTTTATATGCCATAATTATCATACAAATGGCTTGCATTTCATTAACTTTGTGCATAACTTTAAACAGAAAGTAGCAGAAAGAACACCTGCATAGTTTTGCTGCTGCATAATGCGTATTTAATAATGCAGCAGGTTTATGTGCAGTGAGCATTAGCAAAACACAAATTAAAGCAAGCAAATATGGCACAGTAAATGTAATTCTGGGAAGTAGACAGGAAAGGCATGAATAGTATATGACTGAGGTGGCCTAATGGTTAAGGTGTTTGCCTTACAAACACAAGGTGCAGGGTTTGAGTCTCACAAAGGATAATTGGCTAGGCTTAAAATGGCTCGCAAGGGCAGTTAGCTTAGTACTAATCTATGAATTCTGGGGAGTATACATGCAAGGCATGAACATTATACTATTAATGTAATTGGACAGGTCATGTTTTAG
>NC_056728.1:270268262-270300687 GCF_019279795.1 Protopterus annectens
ATGGTTCTTACTTAAGGACAGTCTCTGCTGTCCCCCGAGGAAAATCACTTAGGTCATCATTCACTAATTTCCATCTCTTAATTGATCCGCTGGTATTTGAGTTGCTATTCAAAATCAGGTCACTGGTGGTGCAGACAGACTTGGGCTTTGTCTCTGCACCAATGAACTTACATTGATAATGGAGAACAGTGCAGTGTAATGTTATCAGCTGACAGAAGCAGCTACCTTTACTGGTGAAAGAATGGGCAATTATTTCATGCAGATAAAAGGACTGCACAGTTAAACTGTTATGTACTTATGCACCTACAAAATCTTGCTAAGCGGATCTTAATGGGGATTGTAAAAGCCTGTAATCATGAGATGTTTTGACCAAAGGCACGTATGCAAAATGCAAAGTGTATATGTAGAACAGCTCATTTAAGAAAGAAGCACTGGCACATCCATATTCCCTCCTTACATTTGTGCACCTGAATACTGTATGGTCTGAATTAACAGTTATTTGTCAAGACTAGATAGGATGTCATTGTGAGGGATAGATGAAATCAGCCTTGAAAAGAAGCTGCAGTGGAAGCTTTTCTGAGGAACCCCTGTATGTTTCTAAACTGAGTATCATACAGAACATAATACAAGAATAATTGGGCAGGTGAATATTTCCCAGGAAATCAGTGGGTGGTAACTACTAAACACTGAACACCTTTTACTTCCAGAAGATTTCCCTTCTTAATATCCTAGGAAAAGACCATACCAGAGGAGGCAACATAGCAAACAGATTTAAGTATTCCAAGCCAAGTGGCAGGAACACAAGATGCATACAGAGGAAGTGGAGGATAAGAAGTTTTACAGGACAGTCAGAGTTGTGTATGGAAATTATATGAGTAACGCTGAAACAGAAATAATTGACAGGCTAAACAAGAAAGTAAAATTAGGACACCAAATTAAAGTAATCTCACCAAGCCATCACTGTAACTCAACATGATGCCATGACTTCATAATATGCATCATCAAAAATTAACTTCTCTGCAATACACATGAGCATATAGGTGAACACTACATATTTTTGTGTCCATTCTGTGGTCTGACAGCAAACAGCTCTGCTTTAACTGATAAATAATATATTTGTGACAGATTTAACTCATATCATCACATCACTCATCATCAGCCTTGTATTCATGCACTGTATCTTGGGTTGACTATGGACTATGGGCAAGTCTAATTATTCTTTTATTATTAGTTTACTTAACAGTTTAATTTGCCTACCCATGAGTCTCACATCTCCAGTCTCCATTTCCATGTTACTCTGTCCTCTCTTCCTGAACTATACTACTATTATTCACAAGATACACCATGAAAACTGCTCAAAGTATATGCTCGAGCTTAGTTTGCACATTTCAAACTATGTGTTTGGCAAACTAGTCAGAAAAAGAGGGCAAGGGGGCATTGGCTGAAGACATGCAACTCCAAAAGCAGGCAGTTAAGCCTTTGTTAATGTGGCTATACTGCTGTAGTTGCTGAAAATTAACCTTTTACACTGTGTGTTAACAGGTACATCTGCAAAATGAAAGTATATAGCTAAGCATGAGAGGGCATAACCTATTCCTGTGGGCCTGCCTATATAGTAAGAGGTTTAGGAGCAGTTGATACACGACTATGCAACTACTGCTGCACAATGGCTCATTTATTCATTTATTTATTTATTTAATTTCTGTTTAAGGGGTACTCTGATCAGTATTGACCAATTTCAATCTCAGTCCAGATTTGTTGATGTTTCCACCTCACAGCTCCAAGGTCCTAGGTGCAGAATAGGTTCATAGGTATGTAGTAAGCTAATGATCAATGGAGCCATTTTAACGTAGCCATGCATCACAAATCTCTGACAACTTCTGGTACCTTTGGTAGTGTAAACAGGGGCTTGGATGATGAAACATTTACAAGCAGGGGTCTGGAAGCTGAACAATTTACAGGCTACTTATCTCAATTAGAGACATAGCTGTCAAACCAGGGGGGAAGTTCAGGTTCCCATCCAGTTGTCTAATTACACTTAGGTTCATAGGTTCATAGGTAGGTACTAGGCTATCGGCCATAGGGCCTATACAAGCCTGGCCAAAAATGTACCCTGGCTTTCGCCACCCAAGGATATTATTTTCCTATGCCCCTGTTGAGCCACAGAGGTGATCCCTGGGGTGAATTTCCTATTTCCCATCCAATCATCAACATTTTTCTTGAAAAGTGCTAATGAGGAGCTTTGTTTGATACAGACAGGTAGTTTGTTCCAGAGTCCCTGGGACAGGAATCTATCCCTCCAGCATGTTTTTTTTATTGTGGTGACAAGGTTTAGGTTCCTAGTGCGTGCAGCTCAGAGGCATTGGGATTTCTTTAAGTGGAGCATGTCCAACAGCTCTGGGTTTGACATAGCTTTGTATGTTAGGCAGAGACTGCCTCTGAGTAGGTGATATGCGACGGAGTAAAGCTGGAGTTTTTGGAGAAGGTCTGTGTAGGGCATCTGTTTGAGGCCAGTAATCCTCTTTGTGAGGTATTTGTGCCACCTTTCCAGTTGTTGTAGATGTCTTGTGAGGTATATACCAAAATGGGCATTGTACTCTATAATGGGTCTAATGAGTGATGAGTAGAGGGGAACAATGACCTCTTTTTTCCTGGATGATAAACCTTTTGTGATGAGGTGTGCCACATAGAAGGATTTCCTGACTACTGTGGCGATGTGGTTATCAAAAAAGAGACTACTGTCCACCTGTGTCCAAAGGTCTCATCACACTTTCAGTGTTAAGTAGACTACCACCTATGTGGTAGCTCATGGGTACAGAGTTTTTACCAAAGGGGATGACAATGCACTTTTTGGCATTGAGCTTGAGGCCATGGCTTTGACACCAAGCATCTGTCTCAGTGAGGCCCTTTTGTAGGATGTCCACATCATTAGGAGTTTCAATTATGGCTCTTAGTTTGCAGTCATCTGTGACCTTCTGTGTTAGCCTGTACTTCAGAAAAGTAGATACCAAACAGGAGAGGACCCAGGACTGAACCCTGTGGTACTCCACTTGTCACTGGGTCTGATGTCGGATTTGGAGTCTGCTACTTTCACAGTGTGGGTTCTGTCAGTGAGCCAGTTGGCAACCCATCTTGTATCATAGGATTTATCCCTAGTTTATTGAGTTTATCTATAATTCCAGAGTGGGGGATGGTGTCAAAAGCCTTGGCGAGAGCTAGATAGGCTGTGTGAACCACCTTACCCACGTCTACGGCTTTGGTGACTGTTTCAAAGAAGTCAATCAGGTTTAGGAGACATGATCTGCCTTTTACAAACCCAAATTGGGTGGTGTCCAGAGTTTGGAGATTACCAATGTCTTTGTTTATAAGTTCCATGATGATATCGTCCATGGCCTTGATGACCAGGCTCATTAGACTAATGGGGCAGTAGCTCCCGGGGTCTGTGGTGGCTGCCCCTTTGTGGAGTGGGATAACCATCACTGTGCACCATTCAGTGGGCACAAAGCCTGAGGTGAGGGTATGACTGGACATGGTGCTTAGATGGGGTGCCAGTTCATTCTGTAGTTCATGTAGAACGCAGCCTGGGATGTTGTCAGGTCCCATGGATGCTGTGTTCTTGGCTTTGGAGAGTGTGGTTTTTACCTGTGCAGCCGTGATTACAGGAACTTTACATTCTTCCGGTATAGAGATGGGCCCTTTGGGGGGGGGGGTTAAGTTAGCACTGAACCCATCTGCCAGAATGTTGACAATATCAGTTGGTTCTGCATATTTAGTTCCATTGTGCTGTAACTCAGAGCAGATCTGAGTGTTGCCATTGAGATTCTTGACATAGCTATAGAATGCTTTGTGGTTGTCTTTAGAATCAGTGGCAATTTTGTTTTCATAACTAGCTTTGGAGGATTTTATGAGGGATCTCAGCTTCTTACTGAGGCTGACCAGGTAGTTCTTCCAGTCATGGGATTTTACTCTTTTTTGCAACAGTTTCTTCCTTCTCTTGTAGAGCTTGTTTATGGCAGGGGACCACCAGATTGGAGTATTTTTTTTGGAAGATAACATCTTGGTTCTGTTAGGGATAGCATGATCCATGCATTTGTGTAAGTGCTTATAAAGTTGAAGTGGGTTAGACAGGAACTCTGCTTCACATAGATGGAGACTGTGTTCCAGAGAAGGGATAGTCTCTGGGATATGTATCAGTGTCTCTAGCAGGTCCCATTTATATCAGAGGCAAGATTTAAGTCTTTAGAATTCTGATACTCTTTATTTTGAAGATATAAAAGAGGTCCACGGAGGGGGGGGGGACAAGATGCCTTATATGCCAGGCATAGATTGGGCTGAATACCTTTAAATATTATAAAGCGTATAGACAAAGAATACAAGTTATGTGCTACACCTCTTGGTGGCTAGTCACACATCCACATTTCCTGTACCTTTAATGAGCATCTTGACAGACACAACAAATCAGCATCGTATAAGTAGTGTCAGAAGTGAAACTTTCATTTGTTTTTGAATTAGTTATCTGCCTTTAGCACAGAAATATAATTCACAGTTCAAAATGTGTTTCAAATTAAAATCACCATTATCTTTTTCACTCAAATAATTCAAGAAAAGCCCTCAATCTATTTCATTCTTTTGAAGAAAATATGGTCCAACTGCAAATACTAGCAATTCTTCTCACAGGAAGGCAAATTAGCAGAAAACTGGAAGCTGTGGGCCCGTAATTCAGTTTGATCCTCAATATAAGGGGAATTGCAAAGAAGTTTAAAAAGTTACAGTGTACCATGTTTCTGCATGTCACCGATGAAGTTTTGAAGATATTTAACACTTCTACCTTTAAAGAAAACAAAAAAGACAAAATAGCTGTAATATGGACAAAAGTCAGAAATTACTATGAGCCTAGAAAGTTTTGTTCATGTATTTGTCATTTGTTCCTTATAGGAAATCAAGACTTAGTGGAAAATATAAATGGTTAGGAACTGAACCAGTGAGTGGCATGATGCAAAGATAAAGACTGAATAGCCGTTGTAGGCAAAATGAGGCAAGCTTTTAAGAGAAACAGATCAGGCCTTACTTAATCCTACAACAGTAATAAGAGTGCATGACATCAAAATACATAATTAAATGAGTTAATTGAACAAATGAAAGTGTGTAGAAATACAAGTGAATCAAATAATAAAATAAAATGAATCTTAAAGTGAAAACACATAATAACAGCAATAGCAATGAGAAAGAGAGATATGAGCTGCACAAGATGGATGATACAGATGTAATGTAAGCTTTGAGTACTAAATGTAGCTTTAAGCATGAGCAGGAAATGTCCTGTGTTTAATTATTTTTGTAGATGCTGTTGTAAAAAGACTCATTTTGTAAAGATGTGGAAATGAAAACATGAGTGATTCAAGAAATTTACACCTTACAGAAGCAAAGCATGAAAGTGAGCTGCTACAACGGTGAGAAATGATGCTGTAAGATCAGAGTAAAGGAGTATATGAATATAAGAAGTCAATAAACAACCAGAAAACTACCACAGGCAGCCAAAGGTCAATCTTGCACAGATATGACAAGTGACAAGTGGAGTACCTCAGGGTTCAGTCCTGTGACTGCTCTTATTTGGCATCTACTTCTCTGAAGTACAGGCCAACACTAAGGGACTCTGGCTAACAAAGTTCACAGATGACTGCAAACTAGGAGGCATTATTGAATCACCAAATGATGTGGATATTCTACAAAAGGGCCTTACAGAAACAGATGCTTGGTGCCAGAGCCATGGGCTCAAGCTCAATGCCAAGAAATGTATAGTTATCCCCTTTGGGAAAAAACATGTACCCATGCATTACCACATAGGTGGCAGTACACTAAACACCAAAAGTGTGATAAAAGGCTTAAGGATACAGGTAGACAGTGGTCTCACCTTCAATAACCACATTACCACAACAGTCTGGAAATCCTTCTATGTGGCACACCTCATCACTAAGGGATTTTCATCCAGAAAAAAGGAGGTCATTGTCGCACTGTACTCATCCCTCATTAGACCTATTATAGAATACAATGCCCCATTTGGTATGTACCTCTTAAGACATCTGCAACAACTGGAAAGGCCGCAGAAATATCTCACTAAAAGAATCACAGGCCTAAAGTAGATGCTCAATGCCGACCATCTAAAAAAACTCCACCTATACTCTGTCGCATATCGTCTACTCAGAGGCGATCTCTGCTTAACATATAAGACCATGTCAAACCCAGAGCTGTTGGACATGCTACACTTAAAGAAATCCCAATCTGTCAGAGACACATGCTCCAGGGATCTAAACCTTCATCACAATGAACAAAACATGTTGGTGGGATAGGTTCCTGACCCAGAGACTCCCCAGACTCTGGAATAAACTGCCTATACATGTCAAGCAGAGCACCTCTTTGGCCCTCTTCAAAAGGAACTTTGATGATTGGATGGAAGATAGGAAATTCACCCCAGGGATCACGTCAGTCACCCTGCTAGACAGGGGTCCAGGGAAGTAAATACTGTGAGAAGAAATAGCAAGGGAATTGTTATGGCTAGGCTTGTATAGGCCCTAGGGCGGATAGCCTACTACCAACCTATGAACCTATAAAATCAATGAAATAAAAATCAAGGTGACCACCATGGCTAAAAACGTATACTTTAATCCAATGAATAAATAAATAAAGACATACAATGGAGGCCTAAAAGAAAAGATTAGCGCTTTCACAAAATAAGTACTTCTTCAGCTCTATTGCTTCAAGAAAATCAGCCTAATTTAAAGAGACCAACAGACAATAGGACAGTGAAATCATTTAACTCTGATAAGAAAGCATGTGAACTTTTAGAGAAGGCTTTAAAGATACAATCCCATTTAAATGAGGGTCTATATCAGCCTGTAATTTGGCAATCCACTTTATTTCTGCCACTTCAGTACGATTCACAATGTCTCCACCTCTTAAATTTTCTTCTGCTATTTCCAACACCATGAAGGTAAAAGAATGCCCTCAGTTTTTAAGCATATGTTTATATAAGACATTAGAGATCTTCCCATTCCTAATGTCACTCATATGCTCCAAAATGCATTCTTTCAAGAAGCCTTTTGTTTTTTCCTATATAGTACACATTTCATACCTTGCAACTAGCTAAATAAACCAAATTCTTAGTTTTACAATCAGCATAAGTTTTTAAACTATATATGGTGTGTATTAAAGGATGTACAAATAAATTAGAGGTGGAGATCATACTGTAAGGTTTACAGGATCTACAAGGAAAAGTACCAGTCCTATTGGATAAACATTTCTTCTTTATTCTTGGTCGATAACAAATCTGTTGTTTCAAAGATGGATAGTTCTTAAACCCAAAATAGGAGCTATCACCAACAATGTTCCTACTATTATCATCTGACAGCAAGATAGGCCAATTTCTCCTAACAATATCACAGACCTTACCTCCATCACTGCTATTGTCAACATTAATTTAGTGGTAGAAGTGCCATTATAAACAGTACTATGTGGCACAGAAGGTCTATTCACAGACTGAAGTGCTTTATTGAAATAAGGTTAACCTTTTGTTGTCCTTAGTCTACTAACTTCGGAGTGGGCTTTCTCAACCTCCTTGGGGTGATAGCCTCTATCCAGAAATTCTTCACCCACTCTCTCAGTAGCTTCCAAAAATTAACATCACTAGTATACAGTCTAGAAATCCTAAGAAATTGCCCCTTAAAGACATTATTGTGTACATGGGATGGATGCATAATTGTTCTACGCAACAAGGTGTTTTTCATGCACTTCTTCTTTAATAAGGAAGTATCCACTTTCCCATCCTCTCTGAGAGACAAACGAACATCAAGGAAGTCTATATACTGCTTGGAATAATTCACAGTAAATTTAAAATAAGAGGTGCTTTCAAGATATCTCACAAAATCATGAAGCAAATCAATAGGGCCATCCCACAACATAAAAACATCATTAACAAACACTTATAATATAAAACATGCTTAAAAATCTATTATTGGAAATATCCAACACATATTCTGCCTCCCAACTGGCCATCACTAAATTGGCATAGCTATAGGCACATGATGTGCCCATAGCTACACCTAGCTTTTGTAAGTAAAATACATCATTAAAAATAAAAACATTATTAGCAAGAACAAGATCCAATAAAGTGCAGATAAGTTCAATGTGTCCATTATCATAGTCACTATTCATCCTTAGAAAAGTTCTGATGGACTCAATGCCTAAATCATTTGGAATAATAGTGAAAAAAGTACACACATCCAAGGCAACAGGATACAAATCTTTGGTCCTTCCCAAAGTTTCAAAACATTAACCAAGTGTCCCTACAAAATGTTCTGTATCCTTAAGAACTGAAGAAGCCTTCTTAACAACAAGTTTCAACTAAGTTTCTACAAATACTGACAATGGTTCAGATAGCCAGCAATGACCAGATACAATGGGTCATAGCAGAGGGTCAATTAACTGTTTGTGGACTTTAGAAGACCATGGATTATCGGAATCAATGGATCCATTACAGTCAAATAATCAAAAATCTCCTTGGTAAATGCCCTCGTCATGAACAGATCTTATAAACGGTCATGCACATATTTAGTCACCCTGCTAACATCCAATCTAGTAGTAAGCATGAATATCACTTAGCATTAACTCCATTTTTTTAATGTATGCATCTACATCAAAACCACAATAGTCCCCCCCCCCTTTGTCAGCGGGACGTATAAAAATGTTAGGATTGTCCTGTAGCTCCGTCAGGGCTAACCATTCACTTTCAGTTAAATTACAACATTTCTTTGCGTGATTAGTGTTAATTTCATTACACACATCATTTTCACAGACTTTAAGGAAAGCTTCAACAAATGGGTTAGGCTGTGGCAAAAAAGTACTACATTTTCTAAAACCACAGACATTGTTCACATCAGTAGATGGAAAAAACAATTTGACCATTACATTCCTCGCAAAGAGTATAAGACTCAGGATAATGTCACTCATCTCTGAGCATCTTGTTGGTACAAACAATAAACCTTTATTTAACACTGACATATGCTGCACTGATAAATGAAATGAAGACAAATTAATGACTAGGATTTCCGATTCCATGCCACCAAACATCTTTAGCTGAGGACTCTGATCCATTGATAACTTCCACCTCTTCCGTCCACGACTCAGTGAGCACCCCCTCTGGCCTGTGATAGAAGTTTCACTATCACTGATATCACCAGAAAAACCTGTATGGAGGCAGAGGTAGATTTACTGTTGCCGTTGTTCTCATGTTTAGCACCTCCCTTTGAATTAAGCAGTAGAGTGGCTGCCCGTAGTGGACCATCAGTAGTCGATGATAAGCAGTCAAATTAGCTACATGGCAGTTGTCAGGAGAAGCTTAGGGTTAATAAATCTAATGATGAATCAAATGCTAAGTATAATATTTTGTCAGAAATTTGTTAAGTACAAGGGCTAAAATTCACTAAACGTAAAACAGTATTCATAATTTCAGGACACCAAATAAAACAATATGATCAAAATCTACTGTCATCTGAATACAAAATGTAAGATAAACAAGACATATTTAAGATTCATTTTCAAATAGTAGCACTGGATCAAAAATCAAATTATCAAACAGATCACCCACCTTTTTTGGGTTATTTAGTTTAAGATATTGTGCAAGAAGAAATTTATTCATATTATGTAATCCCAGTATATATGTATGCAAGAACAATTGTGGATTAACAGAGCTATCCTAAATGCTATACAAAGCCATAACTGAGATGTCTTGCATGGGTATGTTAATTTATTTATAATCTTGAGTAGTTTAATATGCAGTTATTATATTTAAGTACATCTAGATGATATGCCACTATTACATGTTCCAAAAAAGTGACAGTGACTCTCAGGAGTAGAAATGAGTAATATATAAAACGCATGGAATGTTTAGGTCTCATTAAGATACAAAAAGACAACAAAATGGATGAATAGTAGTGTGAAGATACAACATCTGAATAAAGTGATTAAACAAGAATATTACCCATTGATTACAGTTGAGGAAATGGTCTCACTTATGTATACACACAGACACACACACACACACACACACACACACACACACACACACACACACACACACACACGCACACATACCTAGACATATACTAACATACTAGCACTGATACTACTCTGTTAGAGAATTCCAAATAAAATTCACATTTATATCCACATAAAGAAATTATGATTAGCCACCAGAATCAAACTCTTGAAAGTGTATAATATTAAGGATACAAGGAGAAAAGTGTGCATAGCATCATGTATGGCAGTATATAATGATGCCATCATGAGTTTGCTAGGTGGGGAAATTTACAGGAGTCAGAGAACAGATATGTATACAAATCAGATTTATTTTATAATCTTTTAGGGGTTCAAGAAGAGTGATATTTTTGACTTAGGTTATTCTTATCTTATATAATAAATTAGCTATTAATACCATGGAAGCAGAATTACAAAAATTGTTTAAAAAACCTCTTGATAACAGGGTGAGCACTAACTGTTACCCAATAAATTACCTGCAGTCTGTGCTCCACAAAGACCTAAGGCCAGAGCACAGGTTGCCAGTTCTATGAACCTACGAAAGTATGCAGAATTATTATGTGTATATGGAATATGTACTATTATAGCAATTCCAAAGAAAAAATGGTTACTGATAGACTGCAGGGTCAACCTGGCAGTGCAAAAAACAATTGCTTCTAGCACTTAGACTCATGTTGTAGTGGAATTGTTTAAATTCAAATAGGCAATATACCCATTTCTGTAAACTGCTATTGTAAGTGTCCTGAAGTGATTAAATTAACAAATAATACAAGTAGCTACATAATAATTATATTGAAGTTTATTTTCTGAAGACAAGGCATGCCTGATGTTCTAATATCGGGCAATGGCTGGCAATTCAAGAGTATGGAATTTAAAAAGACTTGAACAGCACTGGAATTTCTAATATGTAACTATGAGTCCATTTGATTATGATAATCTGTGATTGATATGAACAGGTGGAGAAAAACATCCAGACAGAGAAGAACCTGATGAAAAGCAGCATTATCAGTAGGTATGCAAACCAGGATTCTGCAATTTTGTAATATAGTAATACTCTTTTGAAGAATCTCAAACTCTCACCAGCTCACTCATAATGAGTAGAAGATTAAAAAAGCAAATTATTAATATCTACCTCCTCATTTATACCATAAATCGGGACAAAGTAAAACAGATACTAGAAAGAAATCAATAAAGGCAAACATACTACTAGAACAAGCACCCTAGATGACTCTCAGAACTGTAGGGAGGAGACAGACTGAGACTCCAGCGTCCTACCTAGGTTCAGGATCAGGAGTCTGAAATCATAGTTGAACTGACATCATATGCACTTTACAAGGATTATGGCCAGCTATAGGAAAAAGACTTGTAGTCTGGAGAGGGAGATGCAAGCCAAGGAATGGAAGAGGGTGGTATTTATAGCCATTATGCTTAAGTGCAGAAAGTATTTGCATGGGCTGCAAAACAAGTGCAGCTGACGCTTGATTTAGAAACATAGCTGCACCAAAGTGAAGCTCTTAGAACAAGTTTAAGAAAATCTTATGCAAATGAAGGAATGATGAACTAGAAATGATGAATGAATGAAAAATATATTATTTTATAATGTAAAAGAGGCCCCCTTTCCATGTTTAAGAAATTCATTATTACTTTTGCTGTATATTTGCCTCATGCCTCACGCACTGATGGATTATAAATACCTGGGGTTAAGGCCAGGGTTAGAGTTTGCTCATATGAGTAAAGTATACAGGGGAGATTTGTCACCCTGTAGCAGCAGTTCAGTAGTTGTCACCCAACACAAACCCTATTCCTGACCCTAATCCCAACCTCACACATTCTCTTACCAAAAAACATTTTCCTAAGAGTATCACTAACTAAGACAAGTAAAGACACACTGCACATACACACTATCACCACACACATATGCCACTCATACTATAACCTAACTTAAGCCTAATTCTAACCCAAAATACCAGACACCCACACAAACACCACAACATACACAACTAAAGAAATCCCCCACCTTATCTCTTACTCTAACAGTAACCTGAAAAAAAAAACATCTTACCTACACACATGTACACTTCTCAGAACCACCACAGTTGACCGTCTGATGTTCAGTGTCTCCTGACACTGAGAATGTAAACAGTCAATTCAAAGAGCAGCCACTGCACTTTGGTGACAAAGTAAGCATTCAGCAAAGTGAATGGCAACTATATATATATATATATATATATATATATATATATATATATATATATATATAGACAGATAGAGAAAGGAAGTATATTATGAATTCTGCAGAGCTTAGATAATGTACATAATTATATAAGTGTGTTAGGCAAACTGTTTCTTGGGCTTCACTGCTGGAAAAGTTTGGAAGGGTAGGCATATCACAGCACATATATTTTGAACTACTAGTTGAGTAACATTTCACGTTAATTGTAAATTAAACTAATTTTCCTGTACATTGATATATATTGTACTTCAGTAAGACTGTTGCATGCAGTTGATGGAATTACTTGAGCTGGATTAACAAGGTCATAACTTAATTTGTCTGAAGAACCTTTTAGTCAGAATCATATCTTAAAATGTATTTCTTATATGTTGCACTAGCACGAGCCATTATTGTACCTTTCTCTGAGAAATGTGAAATGTGATTAATAATATATTGGAGATTTCCAGACCTTTCCTCAAATTCTACAGATAGGTTCATAGTTAAGAACTAGGTTAACTGCCCTTACAGGCCATTTTAAGCCTAGCCAGTTTCCATTTTGGTGCTAGAATTAACCTATCCAATTTGGTGTTAGATTGGCCTTACCCATGCCATGGTCGGCAATATTATATTACCCCTAATGACAATAACTGGGATCATACCATAGATAACATGAGGGGACCCATGCATGAGATAAAGCATTTAAGAAAAGGGGAAAGGAGTGGGCATAATAGTTAAGGTATTTACCTCACAGACAGAAAGTACAGGGTTTGATTCTCACCTTTAAGGATTGGGATTTGGTATAATGGTTTGAGGTGTTTCACTCACAAACACAAGGTGCAGTGTTTGATTCTCACCTTTGGGAAGGAAATTGGTTAAGCTTAGAATTTAGGACTCAGTTAATCAGAGCTGCTCTATATCTGATATCTTTTGCCATAGTTCTAGAGCATTTTGCTAATATCAAAGGCGTGCAAGGCTAAAAACAAAAAAATAAGTATATTTTGATATCTTACTGCACTTTTCATACTATTTTTTTTTTCAGATTGTTGCATTATTTCTTCTTTTTACTGTTTGCAATTCCATAATTTTCTGCACTTGATTTAACTGTACTATTAGCCTAGATAGCATTGCCTAGATTCAGATCTGCAGAATCTAGATGGTTATTGATAAACTTGAGCACTATACCAGTCATCTTACATTACGAAGGGCTTCCCTGCACCATTCTCACTTGTATTTAAGCCTTGCATTTGCGCAGGCTTGCGCTCAGCCAAATGGAGCTGCTCTAAATTTGGCATCTTTTGCCAGAGGTCCAGAGTGTTTCTGCTGATATCCAAAGCATCCAAGGCTTAAACCAAAAAATAAGTATATTTTGATATTCTACTGTACTTTTCATACTGTTTTTTTAATTGTTGCATTATTTCTGGTTTTACTGTTTGTGACTGCATCGTTTTCTGCGCCTTATTATGTTAGCCTAGCTAGCATAGCCAAGATTCAGATCTGCTGAATCTAGCCTGTTATTGATACCCTTGAGCACTAAACCAGCCATCTTACATTAGGAAGGGCTTCCCTGCATGCTTGCAGCAGAAGTGTGTAGAACCAGAATTTTCTGAGTTGGAGATTCTTGGGGAAAGGTTCATTGTGTGCTTTCCTATTGGTAGCTAAGTTTAAAAGTGTTTATTCGCACCTGTATTTCAGCTTCTCATTTGCACATCACTTTGCTTCATGCAATGGGGGTTAGGGGTACCCTGTATAGACACAAAAGCCTTGAAAGATAATTTTTACCTAGACAACTGTCAGTGAAACCTACCTAAGCTTCCTTGCTGTGCTGTGGGCAATTCAGCTACAAACTGAGTAGTGCTCCCACATTTATCATCCATAGTCTTCACTAGAATAAGCCACTTTGGAAGTCCTAGCGCAAAATCTGGTAAAAATAGCCCACCTCCTTCTCCAGTAGTACATACAGTAAAAATGTGCTATAACATTGGGCAGTTTCCCATCATCTTTCCGGTCAGCCTGATTCACATGGGCATCCTGAGGCAATGTAGCAATTGCCTCATGTATACTGCCAAGCACTTATTCCTAAAACAAACAAATATTCTATGTGAGAGATATAATTACACTATGAAATTGGAGGCAATACTTTTCATGTAACGACAATCTGGACATTAAACAAGTTGTCAGTACACACACACTTCACCTGTCACACAAAATAAGGACATGACACATAAACTGGCATATACTGATGTACTCACTTGCACACACTACAAAACACCCCAAAACCTAATGTTTTGGTCATAGGTGACTCCATAGTTAGACACACATATGTCATCCTCACCAGGCTGGACAAGGAGAGGGTCATGTTCAGTTACCTATCAGGTGCCAGGATCCATCAACTCATGCAAACACTCAAGTCACTCAACAACTACCATTATGACTCCATCATAGTCCATGTTTGGGTGAATGACTTGAGATGTATCTCCCTGGACTATATGAAGAGAGACATGACTGAACTCTCAGATTATGTGTCCCAGGCAGGTATGAATCTGGCCCTAAGTTGCACTCTTCTTTCACCTTGGATGATGCCACAATATAAACAAAAAATGATTGACTTCAACAATTGGTCTACCTTCTTGTATCAGTTCAGGGGGATCCAGTATTTGTCAGCCTGGGAAGACATGGCCGACAGGCCACGCTGCTTTGCCAGAGATGGTCTGCACCTGTGTCTTCCAAACTTTTGGATACTGGCAAAGGTGCTTGCATCCCACATAGTGCCTTTTTTAGGCAATGTCAAAACAACAAAACTTCCAATATAACAAAATCCTCTTGAGATAAACTTAGGGTTCTGCTACTTAATGCTAGGAGTCTAAACAAGAAACTGCACTCCCTGGAAGCACTCCTCACACTGGATGATGATGACATCTATGCAGTTACTAAGACATAGTTCAAAGCTGCAGAGTGCACCCAGGCCGCAGAAGGCTACAATGTTTTCCATATGTTCAGACCTCAAAATGAGTGTGAAAAAAACAAAGGTAGAGGTGCATCCATCTTCATTAAAGCCAAGTAAACATTGAGACTGGTCAAACAGTATGACTCTCTCAGACTACTCCAAGTCCAATTAATTGTAGGTAAAATACCCGACCACATCATTGCTAGCCATAGGTCCCCCATCATGAACCAAAAAAACTCACTGCATACCTGACTTACTGGAGTCACTCTCCATACAGCCAAACAGCTTGGCCATGGGAGATTTCAACTATCCTAACATCATCTGGGAAACATACACAAGTACAAACATGCTCACCCAGAGGTTCCCAGAGTTTGTCAATACAAATGCTCTGGAACAGATAGTCAGCACCCCCCAAAAGGGGCTCAAATGTCCTAGACATAGTATTCACCAACATGGGAGAATACTGCACTTCCCCCTGTGTGATGCCCTCCCTGGTAACATTGGACCATAAATCAGTCTCACTGATTGTAACTATTGTGCCTGACACCCTTCAGGAACAAAAAACTAAAAAATGTATCCAAAGCAAACTACAGCCTACTAAGCAATGGTAAAAAAATGTCAAACCCTCCTCAATCATAGACAACAATGATTCCTATGTAGAGGTGTATGCAAATGCCCTGAATAAACAGTTAAGCAGCTGAATAGACTCGGCTGTACCTGACCAGATCAAAACCAGGTCCTCTCAAAAACACAAGCCACCCTGGTGGTCCTCAAGTATAAACAGATTATATAACAAGAGGAAGAAACTGATGTCTAAGAACAAGAGGGACGTGGGTTAGCAGAGGAAGAATTCCCTCCACAGCTAAAACAAGCAAATCAGAACTCTTGCAAAGCCCTCTAAAGCTAATTACAAATCTAAAATAGCATCCCTAGTGAAGGATAATCATAAAGCATTCTTTAACTACATCTGAAATCTAAAAAGGAATACCCAGCTATGTGCCAAAATGGTAGTAGATGGTACCACTCATACTATACCAGAGGAAATCGCTGACCTGCTAGCTGACAGGTTTGGTGCAAACTTTATCTCCCTGTCCTCACCAGCCATACCCCAAAGTATACCTGACACCATTCCTCAGCCGATTATCTCTAAAGAACAGTTCACACCTCCTCTCTGCAAGGCCAAAAACACAGCTTCAGTGGGTCCATATGACATCCCAGGTTGTTTACTAAACAATATAAAACAGGACCTAGTGGACCCAGTTGGGGCCCTCTTTAACCACAGCATGAGAACCGGCTATGTTCCAGCAGAAGGGAGAACAGCAACAGTAATCCCCTTGCACAAAGGGAGAGCCATCAACTGACCCTGGAAACTATAGACCCATAAGTCTAACAAGCCTCATCTGCAAGGCCATGGAAAGACTCATCATCAACCTTATCAACAAGACACAGGCAACCTTAAACTCTAAACCTAACCCAGTATGGCTTTGTTAAGGGTAGCTCATGCTTGTTAAACCTTGTTGATGTCTTTGAGAAAGTCACCAAAGTCCTGGATGAGGGAAAGAAAGTACATACCACCTATCTTGACCTAACCAAGGCTTTTGACACAATCCCCTACTCAGGTATTATAGAGAAACTTTCCCAGTTGGGGATTAATCCTTGTGTCACTAGATGGGTAGCTAATTGGCTCACTGACAGAACACATACTGTCAAAGTTGGTGCCTCCACCTCCAGCAGTAAACCAGTTACCAGTGGCATACCACAAGGATCTGTGCTGGGCCCTTTACTGTTTGGAATCTATTTCTTGAAAGTCCAGGCAAACGTAGACAGCCCTTGCCTAACCAAGTTCACTGATAATTACAAATTGGGTACAATCACAGAACCCCCAACAATGTTAACACACTGCAGAAGGGGCTAACACAGACAAATGACTTGTGCCAAGGCCTCAGATTAAAACTAAATGCAAAAAATGCATTATTATTATTCCCCTTGGAAAAGTGGAATTCCCTGCTAATTACGATACTGACAGCACCCCCCTAAGTTCAAACCCAGTGGTACAAGATTTGGGTACACAGGTTGATATCAATCTGAACTTTGACCACCAGGTTTCCACAGTGGTGAAGAAACTTTTCTATGTTGCACATCTCATAAGTAAGAGTATTGCATCCAGGTGTAAAGATGTTATAACTCCACTGTACTCGACCCTCATCAGACCATTAATTGAGTACTATGCTCCCTTTTAAATGTACCTCATCAGACACCTGCAACAGCTGGACAGACCTCCGAGGTTCCTCACCAAGAAAATGTAGGGCCTCCAGACCATGACTTATGTGGAAATACTGGAAGCCCTGTGACTGTATTCTGTATCCTATAGACTGCTGAGAAGTGACTCATGCCTGGCCTACAGGACATTCTCCAACCCTGCCATAATGGAAATGCTGCATATCCTTAACTCAAATGGCACAAGAGTCACTTCCTCTACGAATCTTAACCTAGCCTGTGGTATCAACAGAACATGCTGGAGAGACAGATACATCGCCCAGAGACTGCTGCTCCTCTGGAATAAACTCCCAATTCACATGAAGCAAAGCTCCTCCATGACCCTATTCAAACACAAACTAGATAAATGGATGGGTGACCACAATTCACCTTGGGGTGGTGCCCATGTCTCTCATGGACAGGGGTAGTTGGTGTTGACCATAGACTCACTCTGTGAATGTCATCCATATAACCTAGGACAATTGGGGCAACTTAGGATTAATGTAGCTAGGCTTGTAAGGGCTCTAGGGCCATTAGCCTAGTAATGTCCTATGAATCTATGAAACTATAAGAGCTGCATCTGTCCACTAGTAGTACAGGGGACAGTCCTGGGGTACGTTTTCTGTTTTCCATCCATAGATCCAAGTTGTCTTAAATATAAGACAGAGATAAGCTTTGTTTTATGTAGCTGGGGAATCTGCTCCACAGCAGTGGTATCCTCTACAAGATACACCTGTCCTTCCAAACTGTTCTGCTGATATTGCAGAAGAGATTTAGATCCATAGACAGAGTATTTCTGATGTCATTTGACTTGCTGATGTGCAGTAAATCCATTAGTGATGGATTGGAAGATACCTTGTATGGTAGATACAGGTCAACTCTCAGCAATCTGTAGGAAATCCTTTTCTGAATGCATCAACAAAAATCGTAACAACAACACACTATCTTCCGCACTTTTTATTGACCTCTCAAAGGCTTTCAATATGGTTAACCATCAGCTTCTTATGAATCTACTTAAATCCCTCTCTCTTGATACACTTGCACTAAAATGGTTCTACTCCTTCCTAGAGAACCGTCAGCAAGCTGTGCTGCGGGATATTACTCTAGCCACACATCTTCCTGTTACCCTAAGTGTCCCTCAGGGCTCTATTTTGGGACCCCTCCTATTCTCAATTTTTATTAATGACCTCAACTTAATGATTCCTGAAGATACCTGCATACAATATGCAGATGATTCAACATTAAATTGCTCTGCTACTTCATTATCAGAATTCCAATCCCTCACCCAGAAGGTACTGAACATTGTGGAAGACTGGTTCCTACAGCGCTGCCTACTCCTGAACCCCCCCAAAAAAACAAATTATTGCTCTTTAATCCTACAAAAAAGTCCACACAAATAGACTTCACAGTGTTATCCAGTAATGGCACTGCTATATCGCCTGACCCAACTACCAAACTCTTATGAGTTACAATTGATAATAACCTGACCTTTGACCCACACATCAACAACACAATAAAATCAGTGAACAGAAAGCTAGGCTCCCTTTATAGGATTAAATCCTTCCTTACTCCTACAGCTAGAACTACTATTGCCCACACACATCTTATCTCTACCCTCCTCTATGCCTCTCCCATTTATACCAATCTTTCCAAAAGCAACCTCAACAAACTTACAACCTCTTACAACAACATTGCCTGATTTGCCACAAGTTTTCCATTTAGAACCCACCATTGTCACAATCTAAAACAACTGGGTTGGCTGGAACTCCATAATCAACTTCTCTTTTACCAACTTAATATCACACACAAGATCCTCTATCATCCTAGTAACACACCAATACTCATTATCCTGATAACCCCCTACATAAATCTATCTACCCTATGCTCAGCAAATAAACTGCTAGTATCAATACCCAAGTCTTACAGTAAGGCCAGGAACTCTCTGCTCTCCAACACCGTGGGGAAAACTTGGAACCTGCTCCCAAGAGAACTCTCATCTCTTTCCTCTACACCACTTTTCAAGAAGCAACTCAAAGAATATGTTAAACATCACTGGCTATGTCCATGCACCAACCCAGATTAATCACCTCCTTTCTTCATACTTATTCTAAACTTATCGCACTACTGCTATGCTTTGTACTCCTTCGTATTAACTTCTGAATGTATTAGCTATCAGCTGACAAATTTTGGTACTAGCTTAGACTATCGTAGAATGTACTATAGAGTTTGTCCTTGGTTAGCAAACTCTCTGTAGTATAGTATGTATTTGACTATACCTCTTGTATATGTTTTTCACCATTATCTTGTAAAACCTTTGTTGATTATATTGATGTTTAGCTATTATCTAAATAACTTGTATTGCCTAGCCTTAAAAATGTACTGCATCTATATTGCTAGTAACTTGTAGTGTAGCTTTTCTCTCCGGGCCTCTACTGAAAATGGACATATATCCAGTTGGGCTAGCCCAGTCAACAAATGTAAAATAAAATAATAATAAATAACTAAATAGTGACAGGGCTTTTAGTTAGTCCATGTAGGACATATTGTTTAGGCCTTCTATCCATTTAGTAAGGTATCTCTGTGGGTGTTCCACTTGTATGATTGGCCTAATCAGGGCTGAGTAGAGGGGGACTATTACTTCCTAAATCTAGACACAGTCCTTTTGTGTATAAGCTGTGCAATATAGAATGTCTTCTTATAACAACAGACACATGTTGGTCAAAAGTTAGTCACTGTCCATATAAGTTCCCAAATCCCATATTACCAGTTCAGCTAGGTAGATGACTTCTCAAAGGGTACAATAATGTATTTTTGGCATTTAGTTTCAGTCCATGATTTTGGCACCGGTTATTTATTTAAGACAAACCTTCCTGCAGGATGTCTAAGTCAGTTCAGGATTCAATGACTGCTCCTAGCTTGCAGTCATCTAAAAATTTAGCCAGAGACCTTTGGTATTGGCTTTTACTTCAGGAAGTAAATGCCAAATAGGAGTCAACACGGAACCCTGGGGGACTCGACTAGTGACTGCTGTCTGTGTGGAGTTAACTTCCCCTATTTTGATTTTCTGCATCCTATCTGTGAGCCAGTTGGAACTCCAGTGGGGGACATAGGGGTTTATTCCCAGTTTATTTAGTGTTTATACTAAGCTTGAGTTGGGGATTGTGTAGAAAGCTTTGGCTAGTTCAAGGTATGCAGTGTGTACTGTTTTGCCTTCATCCATTGCTTTGGTGGCCATTTCGAAAAAGTCTACCAGGTTGAGTAAGCATCACCTGCTCTTCATAAATCCAAACTGAGACAGGTCTAGTATTTGGCGGTTCCCTATGTCCTTATTGATTACTTCCATAAGTCTTTCCATAGTTTTGAATATGAGGCTGCTCAAACTTATGGGTCTGCAATTGCCTGGGTCTCTGGAAGGTCTTCCCTTTTACAGGGGAATGACTGCAGCTGTTCTCCATTCTCTTGGTACAAAATCTGTATGGAGGCTGAGACTGAAGAGTGTTGTTCAAGGTGTGGCTAAATCGTGCTTCATGCTATTTAAGATGCATCCAGGAATACTGTCAGGACTTATCAATGTAATATTTTAGCTTTTGATTTCGCTTTTAACTTATCAATGTAATATTTTAGCTTTTGATTTCGCTTTTAACAAATCCGCGGTGGTGGTGCTGCGGTAGCGTTGTCGCCTCACAGTAAGACGCTGACCGGTTCGACTCTCAGCTAGAGCGTCTTCTGCATGGAGACATGCGTGAATGGGTGTACCTTCATTGAAGGTTGTGCATTAGGGCTGGCAACTCAGCACGTAAAAATCAACTGCCAATCATTAGCGGACCAGAGTTCCACTGTGGCGACCCCTAACCGGGAAAAGCCGAAAGACACAACATTTTGCTTTTAACAGTTGGTCTTGCTTGATAGCTGGAAGTGAGCCAGTTTCAGATATATCTTGAGGGACAGGTGGAGGGGAAAGTTAGAGTTAAATTTATCGGACAGTAGGTTTGCTGTATCTAAAGCCTCAGTGTAGTAACATCATTCACAATCAGATCAGTGCATTGCTACATTGTGCTTTTGAAATTATGAACACAACTAAAAAAGGCTTAAGATTGTATTTGGCTTGGTAAGCTATTTTAGCCTCAAAATTGGCTTTGGTGGATTTTATTAAGTTGTTTGTTTATGTCAGTCATAAGGGCTGTATCATTTTAGGAATTACTCTTCTTACTTTTGGTCAAAATTCTCTTCCTTTTATTGTAAAACTTGTTGATATTAAGGTTCCACCATGTGGGTTTGTTGCTGGGGCTTGCTCTGCACTTGTTCTTACAGGGTACGGCTGCATCTATGCAGCTGTTTATATGCTGGTATACATTTCCTTGTGCAGTAGAACAAACATTCAGGCAGCTTACATAGCAGCCATTCGGCTCCAACAGCAGAGGCTGATGATGCCAGGGGGTGAAACCGGTCACCGGTCTGTGCTGTTGGAGCCGAATGGCTGCTTTATTCTAGTGGAATCAAAGCTTTCTACACACTTATTTCAAGTGTTTTGGGTCCCTTTTTCTGGATTTAAATATATATATATATATATATATATATATATATATATATATATATATATGTGTGTGTATATATAGATATATATATATATTTCTGCCTAATGTTCAAACATACTGTGGCATATGTAATTTTTGTTGAAGGCAGTATTTTACATCCAAAATATAAGTTATCAAGTATTTAATGTCCACACATATAAACACACACACACACACACACACACACACACACACACACACACACACACACACACACACACACAAATACATTCAGAAATTACTATTTTTATTTTATTTTATTTTACATTTGTTTACCGGGATAGTCCAACTGGACACATGTCCATTTACAGTGGACGCCCGGAGAGAAAAGCTCCACATTCAGTACAGAAAAACAAATAGTTGTACAATATTATAACAATATGATCATCTATACAGAAGCAAAAAATTGACAACAGATAAAAATACAACTTTTGATGCAAAAAACAAAATTAGACACTAGATAAAAAATACAACTTTCGATACATTAACAGAAATTGATACTAGATAAGCATTCTAACTAACTATAGAGACAAACAGAGACTTCTTAGCAATTAATTATTGTAAGTTTAGCATGAGCTAGTATAACTATTACAAACTTGAGTAGAAAATAAAATTCCTGATACTGTAGAAAAAAATTAAAGTGGGAATAATTGGATATGAAGCTATCTACAGTGGTAGAAACAGTGATGATTAGGTAATGCATGGACATAGCCAGGAATTTATTGTGTAATTTAAGTGAGTTTTTGAACAGCGTTATAGTGGAGGCAGAAGATAAAGCAGGGGGAAGGTTATTCCAGGATTTAGCTACATTATGGGAGAATAGTGCTTTACCTGCAGTGTTGTTAGCCTTAGAGATACAAAGGAGTGATTTATCAGTGGAGCGAAGGGGACGATTTGATGTGTAGGGCGTGAGTAGGTGATTTAGTTCTGGGGTTCTATCGGGATGTCTCACAATATTGTAGGCAATGATTAATTGATGGTAATTGAGTAGTTGGGGAAATTCTAGCCATTGTAGTTCCTTTAGAGCCTAACAGTGATGGGTTCTGAAGGTGCAGTTATCAGCGAACTTGGCAATTTTGTTGTAACATGTCACAAGTCTAGCAAGATCATATTTTCTGATATGTTTAAGGATTGGTGGCACATACATCAGAGTGGACAATAGATGGGTTTGGGCTAGGGAGATTCTCGCTTTTTTTTTGAGAGAAAGTTTTTATGTCTGTATAGTGTTCACATTTTGTTATGGACTTTTTTGATGGTTTGTGAAATGTGGACATCAAACTATAGGTTTTTGTCAATTTCTACACTCAGGAGTTTGGTGTGTTCAGAGAGGGTGATGATAGTACCATTTACGGAAGTGACTGAAAAAGATAGAGAGGTAGGAATAGATTTGTTGGGGGTGAAAAGAACCAATTTAGTCTTTTTGGGATTTAGGATAAGTTGGATCTTAGTAATCCAACTTTCCACTAAACTAATGGAATCCTGAATGAGTTGTTGTAACGTGGTAAGTGAGGGTGCAGAGCAGATAAGAGTCAACTCGTCTGTGTACTTTATCAGTATAGCAGGGTGGGTGGAGGTATGAAGATTGTTAGTAAAAATCGAGAAAAGAAGAGGACCAAATATAGGGCCTTGTGGTACACCTATGGTTGTTGGGAGTAGAGGAGATAGTAAACCTTGCCATTGGACAGACTGCTTCCTATCTGACAGATAATTTTTAAACTAGGCAATAGTTGGAGGGGCAAAGGCTAAAGAGGCAATGGTGTCTAGAAGTAGGGACTGTGAGACCATGTCAAATGCTTTTGAGAGGTCTAAAAATATAGCCGATACAAAGTTGTTGCTGTTTCTGTGTTGGTTTACCAGGTTAGTAATAGAGAGAAGAGCAGTTGTTGTGCTGTGGTGTTGCAGGAAGCCATGTTGTGTGGAGGAGATAAGATTATGTGAGTTTAGGAAATTCATTACTTGAGAGTATATACAGTTTTCCAGTAGTTTAGATAGCGGGGATAGAATTGCAATTGGACGATAATTAGAGAAATCATAGGAATTACCACCTTTGTGAAGTGGAATAATATCTGAAACTTTCCATAGTTGAGGGATGTAGGCTTCCTGTATAGAGCACTTGATAAGGATGGATATAGGGTAAGAAATTGACTCAGAAGCTTCTTTGAGGAAGTTAGCAGGAAGATTGTCTGCAGCAAGGGTGGTAGGCTTCAGTTTTAGGAGGAGTTTTTTAATAGTACAGGTAGGAACAGATGAGAGAGTAAAGGAGGGGATGTTATCAGGGTATTTTGTTGAGATATCTAAAAGTTTGTTTTTGGATAGTTGGGAGGATAAAGTCAGGATAGATTCTGTAAAGTGTTGATTAAATTGGGAGGCTATGTCTTTAGTATTGTTGGTTGAGGTGGGAGTTGGAGTGATGGTTTTACCTGGTTTTAACAATGAGTTGATAGTATGCCAAAACATCTGAGGGTTTTTTGAGTGACTATTTTGGGTAGCAAGGAAATAATTCTGTTTATCCAATTTGGTTTGTGTCTTGGCCTGATTTCTGAGTTGTTGGTAGTTTTGTTTGGATAGACTAGCGTTTTCTCTTTTCCACATTTTCCAAGCCTTGTCTCTAGACTTTAATAGGGCTCTTGTGTCCCTACTTAGCCATGGTGCGTAGTTTGTCTTAACTTTAACTTTCCTAATAGGTGAGACTAAATTTAGGACAATAAAATGCTATTAAAGTAGTCGATGGCCTGGTCTAAACTTAGGGTTTTAAGTGGTTCCCAGTTACATTGTTTTAGAATGGAGTTAAGATCCTGTATATTTAGTTTGCGGTCATCTCCAGTTTGTCTAAAAGCTATGGGCTTAGCTAAGTTGATGTATTTATGAAGGAGGACTGTGGAGAGATGGTCACTTAGAGTGTCTGGTAGGCATCCTGTCAAGTAATTTTGTTTAGGGCAATTGACTAGCGTCCAGTCTGGTATAGATTGTTTTTTTTTTTTATCTATTCTAGTGGGTTCTTGGATGAGTTGGGAAAAACCAAAGAGACTGATGTGGTTAGTGGGGTTGTTAGAGTTACATGCTAACCAGTCAGTATTTAGGTTACCTAGTACGATGGTTTCCTGTGGAAGATTATCTGTAGTCCAGTGTAGGATTTCTTCAATGGTCGGGGAGTTATTTCCTTGGGGAAAGTAACAGCAGAGTATATTTATTTTTTGGTGTTGTTTATATATAGGACTGAGCCTAGGATTTCGATATTTTGAAATTTAGGTAAAGGGGTTTGTAGGGGTTTTATGCTGAGTGTACTTTTAAAGAAGATAGCAATTCCACCTCCCCTCTTGCTTACTCTATCCTGTCTTAATATATTATAGCCTGGTGGAAGGATTTCCTCATCTTGGGTATTTGGTTTTAGCCAGGTCTAGTTAGTATGTCTGGGGAGTAGTGGGCTATAAATGCATGTAGGTCAGGAAGTTTGTTAGATATACTCCTAGTATTGATATTAAGTATTGATAGGTCAGAGGTTTGTTTGGTTGACAGTAGAGTGTTAAGTGGTCCTGTGTTTGGGTGTATGTCTCCTGAAGTGAGTAGTTTCTTTGTGATAAACAGTATATATTTAATAGTGTGGGATAATTCTGTGTTGGATCTAAGTGATATTTTTCTAGTGTAAGAAGTGGTTATAGGAAACTTATATATGCGTAGTATTGAGTTGTCTTTAAATAATGTGCCAGTGATAGGGAAATCTGAGGGTGTGCTTGATTTTGTGTAAGTATGTGTTATATGAAATGCACTGCTTTCTAATGTTGCGTTAGTATGAATAGTTGTAATGTAGGTTAGGTATGTGAGTGTAAAACAAAGAATTCCTAGTCTGAGATGCATTTTTTGAAAGAATGGTGGTTGGATACTACTGATGGTGTGGTTTGAGTGTGGAGGGAAGAGTAAGGGTATGCTGGTAGGTACTAAATTTGTATTAGTGAAAAGTTAGTAGGGAAAGTAAGGCCTAACATAAACTAACAAAATACAAATAGAAACACTTCAGTGTTTATAACACTAGCAAAGAATTATGTAGTATTATACAAGTAACTCCACAATGTCAATTTGCAAATTAAAAATACTTCTTATAACAACAAAATATCAGACTACAGAGTTTAAACAATATATATAAAACAATTCCCTTGTGTCTATGATGTTATCACAAAACTGTACAATCAGTTAACAAAAAATATAAACATAAGCATAAAGTCCCAAAAGGGAAGCAAAATCCAGAATACATCTTGCCAAACAGTACCTTGACACAACAATAACATGTCTCACAGTTTGAATAACGTTGTCGCTTGAAGTAATCTAATTATAATAGGGATGATCGTGAAGAGAAGGGACTAAATTTGTCCAACTAAACATGACTAATACACATGAAACACACACACACACACACACACACACACACACACACACACACACACACACACACACACACACACACACACACATTCAAACCTCTTTTTAAAAGGCAGTTACAGAAAAAAAAAATCATGGAAGCTGATCATCCAGCCAGTTAGTCTGTATCTTTAATGATCATCCTGAGAAAAGTTACTCTGGATTCAGTCCTGCCCTACAACCACTGAGTGAGGGGTTTGCAAGTTTTCCCATCTCTGTTTTATTTTTTCAGGTACTCCAGTGTCCTCCTGAAAATATTGGTTGACTGGCTGATCAAGTTGTGTTTATATCTTATATTTACCCAAAGTTTTGTACCCCAGGTCATCACTGAAATGGCTCCAAGGAAAACCATGTCATTTATTCATTTAGTACATTTAATAAATAAATAAATTATATTAAAAAAGTGAAACTGCTCAGGTCATACTGGACAACTGAGTGTTATTGTTGTAGCTGTATGTTGAGGACTAGTGGCAGGATAATGGGGTATAGGTGGGTCGTGGCTCATGGCATCTGTTTTTGCCTTCTGCTCCATGTGGGAAGGTTTAACACTTCTACAGAGATACACTGGTGCCACTAGAATGTGATACCTTTGACATGGAAGGCAGTGCAGTGGCCTGGACCACAGAAGCCACAAAGCACTGCCATTGTGGATACAGTCATATCACTGGGGAAATATGCTGTCTGCATATTTGATACCTTTGTCCCCATAAATATGATGGCGTTGATCCCGTATCCAAGGAGAGAGCAATGTCAAGATTGTTCAAATTATTGTTACCTCCAAGATTGTTACCACAATGCTACTTCTGACACTACAATTGCTTGTCTCATGCATTCAAAAGAGATGATGAAGTGATGTATGGGTTCAAGATGTTAATTGTACATAAACATGTTAGGAACTGTAATTAAGAACAAGTACTTAAACTAAATGATTCACTCATTACTTCAAACACACTTGCATGTGCATCTCCATTTATAAGTGCATTCACTCTAGCTGACTGTACAAAATGGCACTGTTCTTGCATGTGCTCAGTACTTATATGCACGTGCTATCTAGCTACAGTGGCTGAAGAGGAACAATGCACATAGTGATCTACAACTTCCAAAATATGTGCTGCACACGACTGTGTTCAATGACCCACAAAGTATTCCCTGGTGACCCAACCAGGTGATAGATGGCTGCTTAATTAACACTGGAGCAGTATTTATGTTATCTCATTCAGGGTTTAGCATTTACAGCAAATACAGGTTCATCTGTTTTAGCACTAGTGTAGACTGTTATGTAGCTGGAATGAACTGCAATGCAATGCTTTCTACACAGGAAATATTACCAATAAATTAAGTTTAAAAATTATTCAGCACTTCTGAGCCATCAGAACTAAGAACAACAAGAAGTGTTGCATAAATATTCTATAACGTCATAATTTTATTTTATTTTTTTTATTTCATAGTTTACACTATTGTAGAGGAAGTAAAGGGTGGGGACTTGAACCATACATTAAACATTTTAAAGTTGAACTGGCTTATTAAACTAAATGCTGATTATTCATTCAACATTTTAACATCAATTGAGTCTTAAAAGCTAAACAATGGGTTAAAACAATCACATTACTTTCGGTATTTTTAAACAAATGCCATTATTTTTCTGTGTGTGTGTGTGTGTGTGTGTGTGTGTGTGTGTGTGTGTGTGTGTGTGTGTGTGTGTGTGTGTGTGTGTGTGTATTGGAACATTAAATATGGTCAAATGTGCTTATATTCAACATCTGTTTAGGCAACACAATTTAGTCGACTCAGGAGATGTGATAGATGACACAGTTCCCGGGTTTGGGGAATATGCCCTTTCTCTGGTATGCTTCTCTGAAGGGTATTTATAAGTTTTAGCATAGGATGTGTGGCTTTATACAGTTTGGGCAGCTCAGTTACCTGCAGGTAGTGCTGTAGTAGTCTCAGTTTGCATAGTTTTAAACATGTAGTTTTTATTTTTAAATATCTGTATGAAAGTAGTGCTTATTGTGACATCCTGTTATAACTATGATTGATGAAGTGTTTTAGTTAAGTTAATATGTACTGCTTATGCTTACTACCAAGCATGGCATGTTGGAATTGCTGTTGTTGGTGTGAAGGGGGTTCAGCCATTATTGACTTGGAGAGAGTGGTGATAAATGCTTGATAGCATGGGCAGAGAGTGATAAAAAAACAGATGGTGCTCAGATATGTTTTTTTATTATACATTGATAACAGAGATCTATAGTTAGGGTACATATATACATTGTGTATGTGTGTGTGTGTGTGTGTGTGTGTGTGTGTGTGTGTGTGTGTGTGTGTGTGTGTGTGTGTGTATGTGTGTGTGTGTGTGTGTGTGTGTGTGGTAGTTATACTGCCTCTACATTATCTCCAGAGAAGACCATTTACGTTTATTGGTTGTGTGGTGCTGTTGACCAGCATATGCATTCCTGTTAGTTCCAAGCAATATGCACAATATGTATCTGTCACTCATTCTCTTATGAGTCACATGTAACTCCTAGAGTGACCCCACAGACAGCCACCTCTGCCTGCAGAGTATTTAAGGTAAAAGAGGAATAGAAGAAGGTTTCCAGGTCTCTCTTCTGCATCACACAATTGCACACTCATACCTGCAGGCAATCTGGAGTCCATGATTCACTTTACAGCATAAATTTGGAATGTGGGAGGAAACCAGAGCACCCAGAGTAAGCCCACATGAATACATGGAGGACATACAGACTTCACACAGAAGGCACAACAGCCAAGAACTAAACCAGAGAACCTCCTGGTTGCTGCTGTGCAACACAATAAAATGGTGAACCAGTGGTAAAGTGGAGAATACAGATCAAACAGCTTCAAGTAAAAAACAAGTAAAGCTCCACACCATCAATATAATTAAATAGAACGACAAAGCTTTCAGATACTAAATATCCTTCTTCAGTGTCTTACATAAAACAGCCATTAATACAGCATTTTTATATCTCATTCAAACATATCACATGACACAGCAACCTATCAAACAGCAACAATTAAAACAACAATTAAGTCTTTAAAAACACAATAACAATAATACATACATAGTCACTTTTTCTTCACTTTCCGTTGTTTTAATTTCAGTATTGGTTTCAAAGTGACTTGTTTATTAAGACCAGGATATTTATCCGCCTCTAAGCGAATAAGCAAATATGAATGGAATGTTTTTAAAGACTTAATTGTTGTTTTAATTGTTGCTTTTTGATAGGTTGCTGTGTCATATGATATGTTTGAATGAGATATAAAAATGCTGTTTTAATGGCTGTTTTATGTAAGACACTGAAGAAGAATATTTTGTATCTGAAAGCTTTGTCGTTCTATTTAATTATATTGGTGGTGTGGAGCTTTACTTGTTTTTTTTTGCTTGCTGCTGTGCAATCCCATGTATCGCTTCATTAGCAATTTTGTTATCCTAAAAGAGAAAGCATGCATTGCATACACATTTACCATCGTGAAATGTCATTCTCCACAAAAAGTATGTAATGTGTAGTTTTACTTGCCTTGTGTCCAGGCAGCTCAGGCTGACATGCCTCCATATTATTACTGTCTTCATCTTACAATATCCTGGGATTTCACAATGTGGTTTACTTTATCCTGTTAGGCATGTGAGTACAGAAAAAGTATTACAAATGTAATTCCTATGTGAAGTATACTATTCTTATGAAAGAGAGGGAGTATTCTCAGACTTTTTTCTACTTCCACAATCTGATCTGATTGCATCTACTGGTGTTACATCTACAGAAGCTCAAGAAGTGAATTTCAGTCCTCTTCCTATATAATTTAATGATCATTCTTCCTCCCTAGAATGCTTTTCTGCTTTCCTTCTCTTTCAGGCTACAAATCTACATTTCCTTAAAATGATATAATTAAAATAATATCCAGTACTTATGTTTCAAACCCTCCTCCTCCCGATGCAGTACTTTTATTTGGAGTTAATATTATGGCTCAGTACTGGCTGTTACTATTACATAACAAGTTTTCTACATTATGATTTGGGAGTCTTAAGGTCATGCTTCACAGTCCTTCCCATCCCCACCTTCCTCATAGTTAGGAAGACAGACAGGTAATTGTTGATGTTTCCAAGTGGTCACCATCTTATAGTTATAGCTTATTTCAATGGTCACCATCTTATAGTTATAGCTTATTTCAAATGGATCCACAACATTGTAACAAAATGCAAAAGCATCAAACACAGTCTGATTGATGACTGCACTTCAAAAACCCACACCACAGAAAAAATGAAAACAAAAAAGATCACAAAACGAAACATAATGTTTCCTACTGCAATAACTAATACCAAAATCCTACCAGTACATTCAGACCAAATTTGACTGAATGGTGCTAGCGTTATAGAAAGGGGTTTTGTAAGGCAAGGTGGTGGGTTAGCGTTAGGAACAGGGTTAAGGTTAGCACACATTCCATTGTGAGATTTCCTATTTCCTTTATCTTTTTGAAATTAAGAAGTTTGAGTATTCAATAAAAATAATATTTTTATTGAGATCTGACAAAAAGAATGCTACCATATTGTGAAAGATATAAGGGGCGGCTCGTCCTATCGGACTGCTGGTCTGCAGCCCTCCCACCTAGAAAAAAAACAAGAAAATCAATCCATGAAACAAAAAATCCATCCATTCAGACTGCCTTTATCGGCAGTCCGAATGCAGAGAAACAGGTACCCAGCAACCTGTGCTGTAGGATACCCAGAAATCTGTGCGGTCAACGACCCCACAGAACAGAGGAGCTCCGGACTGCTTCCCTTGCAGTCAGGGCCAATGAGGAGTGAGCTGAGAGCTCTCTCTCCGCTCTTGCGGGGATTTCAGTGCGGGGCGTCGTGTAGAGCGATCGGTTCTGTTGGCTGGATTATGTGGCTTCCCTGTAAGTCAGTCACTGGCTTCGGATATATTCACAGGTAGGTGCCGACATGGTCGGACTGTGTGTGTGTGTGTGTGTGTGTGTGTGTGTGTGTGTGTGTGTGTGTGTGTGTGTGTGTGTGTGTGTGTGTGTGTGTGTGTGTGTGTGTGTGTGTAGACATGGTCGGACTGTGTGTGTGATTTAAGCTTCAGAAAGAGAATTCTGTACATAGACATCATAGTTATATAAAGCAATAAGCTTGTATAACTTGTTATACAGAGAGATGTGTTTCTTATTGACTTTAATACTGTTCCCTTTTGTCTAGAAGACTGGACAATGCTTGCCATTTTTTGAACAAAGTCTAATGACACTAGATCCTAGAGGAAGATAGTACTGGTTCCCAGACAAATCAGGCAGCATTTCTGGTATGCATTTCTAATTTCTAGCAGTACAACGCAAACTGAAACATAAAAATACTGCTTTTCACATACAGTATTCAAAGCACTGCATAGTTGTTTACTTTAGAAATAATTCATTAATGCACATCTGGCACAAGCAGTTAAATTTCCATTGATATTGGTTATACTTTATTATTGAACAGTATAATATTCTGTTTGATGTACAAGGCCTTGGCAACTCAAAGTAACTAGAAGAAGATAAATTGTCTGGCAAAAAAACATCTGTTTCTATGTCATTTTAAAAGAATCCTCCAAAACCTGTAAGTTAGTTTGCACTAAAGCCGTCCAACTTGTTTAGTATAGTAAGATAAGAAATAGCTAACATTTGTTTATTTTTATTTACTTATTGGCATTCACCAGGTTTCTGGGTAATAAACCCCATTTTCATGAGCCAGTAAAAATCCGAGAAATAACATAAAATAAAACAGTAGCACAGATGTAATTAAAAACATATATAACTCAAAATCTGACAGAAATCATATACAAAAGGTGGGCCCTGTGTAAAACAAAAAAATACATTAAAAGATCTAGTATATCAAAATTATAGCAATTAAGGTTGTTTAGAAGCTCCCTCCCCGTGAATGGGGACAGGGCAAGT